>NC_133503.1:202775000-202880000 GCF_049354715.1 Callithrix jacchus
TTAAGCTTTCCCTTCCCATGGACCCCAAGAACTCTGCTTCTCCACGCACACACACTCACACACACATGGACACTGACCACACACACGCAACATACTCAGGCACACTCATGCACACACACACACATACACACACATCTACACCCAAGTGCACACATGCACACATCTGTTCCTACATGCACCCACTCACATACACATGCCCATACACATGCCTATTCACACATGCACACCTGTGCACACACACCTACACCCAACTGCACACACCTACACCTGAGCATTCACCCACATGCACACAGACCTGTACACTCATCTGCACACAGACACCTGTGCACATTCACAGCTACACCCCAGTCCACACACTCATGCCTACATGCAACCTCCCACATGTACACACACCCATCTATGCCTCTAATACACACGCACACGTATGCACACACATGGCTACTCCCAAGTGCACATGCCAGTGCCTACACACACACTCCCACTGGGACACACACACATCCATGTATCTACACATACATGCACACGTGCACAAGCACACATACACCCAAATACACACAAGTATGCCTACACCCCCTATATGCACACACACTCATGCACACATCTGCCTACTCATACACCCTGTACACATACACACCTACACCCACGTGCACACACCTACATCTAAATGCACACACACCTGTATACTCATCTACACACATATACACGTGTGCACACACACACCTAAATGCAGTGCACACACCTAATGCCTGCATAACCCTCCCATGTCCACACACATTCTACACCCACCTCCACACATATATACGCATGTGCACACACAATTACACACAAGTGCACACACCTAAGCCTGCATTCATCCTCCCACATGCATGCACAATCATACACACATCTACACACACACACACAAATTCACAATGCACACACATGTTCTCATACCCACAAACACATACATGCTTGCAGAAGCCTACAGCCACACATAATGCACAAACATGCACACATGGAAAGCCAGATGAGTATTACACTTTGGACTCTTCTGACAGTCCCACTTAGAGAACTTCTCTCAGGTAGCTGTTAGCCAGGAATTTGGCGGAAGACCCCTGGACCAAGAAGTATTCTGTGCCTTCTCTACCTCGCTCCAAGCTGGATGTGCACTTTGCTCCTATAAGTGGTGTTTGAGTTGCTGAAAGGAAAAGGTAGAGGGGGCTTGTGGCCCCAGGAAAGGATATTTGTAAAAGTGAAGGCCATGGTGCCAATGATGCTGACACAAATGGCAGCTTGTTGGGGTGTTGGAGAGATGTCATCTCTATCTCCACCAAATTCCCTGCAGGTACAGAAAAAGTTGTTACCTGTCTTGGCCCATTGCTGAGGGCTGGGGAAGAAGCCTTTTCGGAAGGCTGGGAAAGAGGGGCTTGCTCCTAAGCACACACCATGGCGTGTCCTTGGCTGGCCGCTGCCTCAGTGGGTGCTGTCCCTGAGAGCTGGTGAGGAGAGATAAAGAAAGAAGCTGCCAACCTCTGAACTCTCAGCAGGACACCCAGTAGGACCACACCAATGGGAACCTGGGAGTCTAGAACCAGTCTTCTCCAGAGAGGAAGCCATTATCATCTGCCCCCAGTGACAATCACATGGCCCATGAGCTTGGTACTGAATGTGGTGAAGAGCACCTGGCCGACCTTGTCACCCGGGCCCTGGCACCACATAAACCCAGTGGCTCCCAAAGTGAAGTTCTGGGTTAGCAGTGTGAGTCACCTACACTTGTTACAAATGCACACTGCCCAGCTCCATCCAGACCACGTGACACTGAAGCTGGGATTGGGTCAGGGAGGCCCCAGCCACCTGTGCTCACCAAGCCATCCAGGGGAGCTGGCCGCAGATGCAGATAGAGGCCCCAGCCTTATCCTCCTCCTCACTCTCGACCCCCTTCCATGGGAACCAGCTTCAGCCTGAGCTGTCTGGCCACATACCTGGCACTGCACATGCTCCTGCCCCAGTCCTTTTCTTCCTCCTGCCTTACAGATGCCCAGGTGTGTCTCATCCCTCTTGTAGAACACAAGATGGAGAGCATCTTCTTTCTCTCCCGGCTCAAAGCCTCACATGCTCAACACTATATACTCATTAGACAGAATTAAAATGAAAGTTTGAAAATCTGAGAGAACAGGTGTGCCTTCTGAGTATGCGCACACCTTAGTGAAATGATCTTTATAGATGGGAAAAACAAAACAAAGACAAAAACAGTCTGACTGTCCTAAATAGTATCACAGACAAAGAAGAAAGCCTTTTTTCTGACAGCACCCTGCTAGTAAAAATAGGAACTTCTAAGGAAAAACAAAATAAGACACCTGGTTCCTTCACCTGGTCCCATGCTCACTGCGTTCGTCGGCAGAACTGGCTTCACCTGGATCACTGTGAACTAGAGCTTATTGGAAACGTGAAGTTGGGTCACGAAATAAACTTGACTGGGTGTCACGTTAAAGCTAATGAAACCTCCCCATCCAGTGCCAACAGGGAGTGGAAATGGGAAAGTGGTTCTCACTGCATTGCTGAAGGGGTGGTCTGACCATAAGCTCTTCAGGAAGCTGGAGCTCTGTGTGGCCCAAGACATCCAGTCTGGGGCTGCCAGGGCAGCCTGTGCCCCCAAGGTAACGTCCAACACCCCAGGGAAGACTTTCTGCCCTTGTACCAAGGCCACAAATGCTGAGCAGAAACTGGACAGGACTGAGCTGTCAGGAGCCTGGATGGGAAGGAGTATCCACAAAAGGTCAGGGGTTCTCTTGGAAGACGCATAGAGGAGCAGGACAGCACAGCCCCTCCGTCCAGCTACAGGCATGGCACTCTCGGCCTTTTCTCCAACTCTGGGACCAATTTGCATCTTTCAGTGACCCAGGATAAGAAATCGTCTCCAAGTCTTTTATTTAATAACAACCCTAGAAGACACTCTTTTTATAGCCTGTGTGGAATTTCAAACTGTGGCTCTAAAGCTCTGCAAGAACAAACGGCCCCAAAGACCTTGAGGCTCTCAAGGAAGAATACTAGTAGGGTAAAAGACTGTCCAGGGGAGCATGGTGCAGGCAAAGAAGAATCAAGTTCACCTTTAAAATAAGAATAAACATGAGAGGTACACATAAAGCAAAATTTGCCATGTGAAAATGGAGACAGCTCCAAAAATCGGAATCTAATGTATATTCTCTGTGTTTTCAATAATCAGCTTTGTGGCTTTCTGAAAGCCAAGTTGGTCACTTGATGAACACATTTGATATGGTTTGCTCTGTGTCCCCACCCAAATCCCGTCTTGCAGCTGCCGGAGCTCCCACGTGTTGTGGGAGAGACCTCGTGAGGGGGGATTGAATCATGGCGATGAGTCTTTCCCATTCCGTTCTTTCGATAGTGAGTCTCACAAGAACTGATGGTTCATAAGGGCGTGGGGAGTTCTCTGCACAGGGTCTCCATCTCTGACTGCTGCTATCCATGTAAGACGTGACTTGCTCCTCCTTGCCTTCCACCAAGATTGTGAGGCTTCCCCAGCCAGGTGGAACTGTAAGTCCATTAAGCCTCTTTCTTTTGTAAATTGTCCAGCCTCAGGTATGTCTTTATCAACATCATGACTATGGACCAGTACATTTAAAAATAAATAAAATGTGGCCAGGTACAGTGGCTCATGCCTGTAATCGCAGCACTTTGGATAGTCAAGGCTTGAGCTCAGGAGTCTGAGATGGTCCTGACCAAAATGGCAAAACCCCATCTCTACTAATTATTAAAAAAAAAAAAATTAGCCAGGCGTGGTAGCTGGCACCTGTAATCCCAGCCATTTGGGAGGCTGAGGTAGGAGAATGGCTTACACCTGGGAGAGGGAGGCTGAAGTGAACCAAGATCACACCACTGCACTATAGCCTGGGGAACAGAGAGCAACTTCATGTCGGAAAACAAAAAACAAACAAAAAATAGATAGGTAGATAAAATATATTTGTTCATTTATTTATAGTCTACAAATGACATTAATATTTGAAAAGGTTTTCATAAAACTCAAGTTTTTCCTTCTTTGTTCAATTTTGTAAAATGATGTCCTATGCTCATCGTCTCCCAATTTACGCCAAACTAGTCATCACGTTTTACTTGAAAAGTAGAGACAATAGTCTGAATCACAGTGAAATCTATTTTTATTTATTTGTAAATGGACGAAATCTGGGACCTATTTTAGATGGATGTGTGCCAGGGGCAGTTTACATAGGACTCAATATCAGCCCCTTTGGGCTGGAATTGACACTTTGAACTGGAATTTTCCTAAAGATTTGCCCCTAAATCCAACACTGGGAAGCCAGTATTTAGCTGGCCAGTGTTGGTGACACTCTGCTGTGTCCCTAGGCTGCACACCAGCCTTCGGCCTTTGAGTTGCACCAGGGTCTTTGTTTAAACTCGGGAGAGGAGGTGTCTGGACGGCCTTTTCACTCTGCTGTTGGTTACACCAACTTAAAAAGTAACTTCCGGGCTAAGATCTCTGCAGCTCTGTCCATGTGGTGGAACACTGAAAGCTTCCTCACTGATTTCCCGGTGCTACATGTGTGAAGAAATGGAAACTCTTATACACTGCTGGTGGGAGTGTAAACCAGTCCAGCCATCATGGAAGATGCTGTGGAAACCCCTTCAGAGACCTAGAACCAGAAACACCGTTCAGCCCAGCAATCCCGTTACTGGGTATATAACCAAAGGAATATAAATCATTTTATTCTAACAAAGGAATAGAAATCATTTGATTATAAAGACACATGCACGCTACATTCACTGCAGCTCAACTCACAATGGCAAAGACATGAAATCAACCTAAGTGCCCATCCGTGATATCCTGGATAAAGAAAATGTGGTATGTTTATACCATGGAATACTACGCAGCCATATAAAAGAAAGAGATCATGTCCTCTGCAGGAATATGGATGCCATTCCCTGGCTATTATCCCTGGCCAAGTAACACAAGAGAGAAAACTAACTACGTTGTGTTCTCACTTATAGGTGGGAGCTAAATGATGGGAGCACGTGGACACACAGGGGAACAGCAGACCCAGCGGCCTACTGAAGAGTGGAGGAGGAGGAGGGAGGGGATCGGGAAAAATAACTCCTGGGTACTAGGCTGAGTACCTGGCTGGTGAAATAATCTGTACAACGAATCCCATGCACAAGTTTACCCTACGACAGTCCTGCCCAGGTGTACCTGTGAAAACACCTGACCAGGTGTACCTGTGAAAACACCTGACCAGGTGCACCTGTGAAAACACCTGCCCAGGTGCACCTGTGACAACACCTGCCCAGGTGTAGCTGTGAAAACACCTGACCAGGTGCACCTGTGAAAACAAAGCTAACATGTCTTAAAAAATTAATTATCACTAAAAATAACAGTCAAGATGTCTATCTTGCATGTCGCTGAAAAGAAGAGATTATTGTGCAAAGCTCTGTCTCTGGGTAGCCATGGCATTGTCATTTAAAGCACACTGGGTCTTATTTTATTTATGTATATATTTATTTTTGAGATGGAGTTTTGCTCTTGTTGCTCAGGCTGGAATGCAGTGGTGCAATCCTGGCTCACTGCCACCTCCACCTCCTGGGCTCAAGTGATTCTCCTGCCTCAGGCCCCCGAGAAACTTGCATTACGGGCACACGCCACCACGCCTGGCTAATTTTTTTTATTTTTAGTAGAGACAGGGTTTCACCATGTTTCCCAGGCTAGTCTCAAGCTCCTGACCTCAGGTGATCCACTTGCCTCGGCCTCCCAAAGTACTGGGATTGCATGCATGAGCCACCACACCAGGCCTAGGTTGTATTTTAAAATGGGGGAAAAAATCCAGCAGTTTTCACTTTATCACAGGAAACTTAGTAAATGTCTTTAGTGAAGACTTAGCAAGCTGGGGTATTTGTTACAATTGTCTCAAACTCTCTTTTACCTGCCCCCCACACACCCCCCACCACCAGCCCTTTCTCCTGCACAGTTGATCTCAGAGGACACCTGTTAGAAAGGTTAGTAGCCGCTGGCGGGGGAGAGCTTTGAGGGATGCCCAGCTTGTGTCATGCTTGGCCGGAATGCCCAGGGGCTGTGAGAGCAGCCGGAGAAGCAGAATGCCCTCTTCAGTGGGACACCACGCAGCTGCTCGGGAACTCAGACAGGAATTCACTCCGTGCTCTTGCAGGAGTCCTGAGGCTGAGCAGACAGGGAATGAAAGTATGACGGGAAAATGATGGATGATGGGCCATGCGTCTCATTTCAGCCATAGCAGGAAAACATCACGCTCCTGCGCTGTGCTCATCCCCCGGGGATGGAAGGACCAGGCATGGGTCCCACGGCAGGACGCGCCACTCAGCACCCAGAAGCTGGGGGTGCGCACAGGGCTGAGGGAGCCGCACTAGGTGCCCATAGGGTGAGCCTCAAGGGACAACTCCCCAGAAGTAGGAGGTGATTCTTCTCTGGCTTTCAGGCAGCAGCACTTCTCCGCCGAAAGTGGACTTCGTAACAGGAGAAAGCACTTCTTCTGTTTTCTCAGGGATGGTAAGGCTTCTTCTTTACTTTCCAAGTAATACTACTCAAAACAAGCTGGTGGTTGACCTTTCTTGAGATAAGAATATAATAAACAATGCATTATTAAATAAATCAAAAAATTAATATTGTTCAATTCATTATCAGTGGAAAACACAGATTTTGAAGGTATAAAAAAGCAGCAGCTTCATGGGACAGCATGTTTTTTTGAGATGGCTGATACCGCAACAAGTCTGGTGAGCAGGTGGTGCTGATTTGTTCTCTGTCCCAGTGTTCTCTGACTCAGTGAATCGTTGCTATGACGTAAGCATGCTGTCCCACGTGTGAGGCAGTGTGCGGTGCACCCCAGATGCGACGATAAGCAGTCAGGATTGCTTTCTGCTTCCATAGCATCAAAGCTAGTGATGAAGAGCTGCGCAATTTCAGGCAATTTCAAGAATCACATAAATTAATATGAAACAACAGTTGTGAGGAAAACATTGAATTGAGGGGATGGCCCTGATCTGGGAAATGGGGGAAGATGTTTCTGAGGGAGGGAAGGTGATGGAAGCCAGGTCTGACGGGTGAGTAGGAGATGAAAAGGGGAAACCAAGGCACAGGCTCACAGCTGGCAGAAGAGGCTGTCCTACCACAACAGCACCCACGAGGAACAGAGGCAGCAGGCAAGTCACTGAAGAGCGCCCGCGAGCTGCGCGGCTGGGTGCAGGTTCACATGCACTGGGTGAGCTGGGAGGGGGGCCGGAGCATGAGGGAGCTGATGGGTCCTGGAACTGGTTCTTTATGGGAAGTACCTTGCCCAGGAGTGACTTGACCCAAGGCATTGCCCACCCGGCTGCAGAGAAAGCATGCATGAAGGCTTGTCAGTCTGGAAGCCCGCTTCATCACCCAGGCGGGACAGAGCAGCTTGAAGTAAGGCGAGGGCCAGGGAGGTGCCAAGAAAAAAATGTGTCAAGAGACGCTGAAGAGGAAGGAGCTAAGAATCCAACGCTGGACTTTGTGCGGGGAAAGAGGAGCAGGTGACGGCGAATTCCAGGGCATGTGGCTCTGGGGACGCTCAGGCCCTGACATTCACCCTGCGGGGAAGGATGGAGAAGGCCCCAGTGTGGGGTTAGGGTTGGGGTCAGGCGTGCTTCTGGGAAGTGAATCTGAGATGCCATGGTGTGCGCTGACAGAGCTTCCAGCAGTACGTGGGCAGTTGGCTCCAGGGAGGAAGGTGCTGGGCAGTGTCCTCTTCATATGCTCGGCACCACAAAAGGCCCTTCAGCAGAGGGTGACAACCACTGCGTATGCACGCTCTGCCATGACAAATCACCACAAACTGACATTCATTCCCAAAAGCCACTGGGGTCAGAAGCAAAGCCACCCCTTACCTCTTTCTGCCCTGGTGGCCTCTGGCATTCCGTGGCTTGTGACCGCATCACCCCAGCCTCCACCTCGTGGCCACCTGGTTTCCTCCTCTGTGTGTCTGTCCTCTTCATTCCCGTCGATGTCAAATCCCCTGTGCTTCCCTCCTATCAGGACGCAAGTAAGGACAGGCAGGCGCCCTCGAAGGGAATCCAGAGTGATCTCCCCAGCTCAGAACTTGAAACTTAATCCCGTCTGCAAAGTCTATTTCACCACAGAAAGCCGCATGCATCGTTCCCAGGGATTCAGTCTGGAAATCTTTGGGGAAACCATTTTCTAGTTTCTACCACATATGCTAAGAACCAGACTCCATCCTAGGTCTAGAAGAGCAACACTTTTCAGGTTGGATGCCCCTCCCATCCTCGGGGCTTGGTCCAGAACCCTTGTTCTTGTGTTACCTCTTCTTATTGGGATGCGTGTTTGTAATTGTTAAAAATAACCTCGGGCATGCTCACCTGTATAAAAGGGGAATTTCCTGCCCTGGATACCTGAGACTATCAAGGCTAACTGGCTTCAGGCACAGCTGGACCCGGGAGCTGCCCCTGCCATGTTTTCACCCTTCTCTGCACCTCTGCTACAATTCAGTTTGCAAGACTGAGGCCTCTTTGCCGTGGCTGCCCCAGACATGGGACTGACCAACCTTGGACCTACTGTCACCATGGGGATTGGGAGCCAAGCCTGGCTTCTTTACCTCTGATGATCTCTAAGAAGCGCTATCAGCTCCACGACTGAGCGTGTAGAGGGGTCCACACCCACCATGGCAAACCAAGGTTCTGCTATTGGAAAAAAGGAAAACAGCGCGGGGCTGTCCTCCTCCCTGCCCACATTCCATCACACAGCAGGGACCCCCAGCAAGTCCTCCATGTGACTGTCTGTAAAGTGTTGCCCAGTGCAGCCCGGCAGACTCGCTGGACTCTGGAGTTCTGCAGGGATGAAGGGGAAGAGGTTGCTGTAGCTTGAAAGTGCATTCCATTGCCAGCCAAGCGCCTACAGACTCAGTGTTAAACAAGATCGCTAGGGACCCCACGCTCACTCTATGGCCTCTGCATCCCACATGGACTCAATTTCTCTAAGTCCCCTCCTGGGCCAAGGCAGCTGACAGCCCCTGGAATGCACACTCAGGTTCCAGGCCACGAGAGGGAGAGGGGAGTGGGCTTGTGGGAGCTGCCCGGTGGTGGCACTGGTGTCAGCCAGCTTTGGAAAAGCCCATGCACACCTGCTCTTGCTTTTCACCAGCCAGAAGCAGCCAGGCAACCACATCCAGCTGCAAAGGAGGCGGGAACGAGGTGTGCGCACGCTCCCCGCATGCCGTCGGAGTCCTGTGGACGAGAAAGAAAGAAAGAGAATTTTACCAAGGGGCGATGAGCATTTCAACTCATCTACTCTGTCACCTAGGAATTATCTCATGGCTTTAAACCAGAATTTCACTGAGAAGTCAGAGGTCACATTCTGCATGCTGATGAGTTAGGAACAAAGTGGCTTCTGGTTTAGTTGGTTAATGGCTTTTGAAGGTTATTCCAAGCGCCGCCATGTACTAGGCAGGGATCTGAAATTTACTCTGATGACATCCAAGAATGTTGTGGATCTGTTTATCTGCGCACAGAGTCGGAGGCAGGCATGGAACTGCCACAATTGTTCAATTATGTTGATGTCACTTTTGAAAGTCAGGTGTGGCCTGCATCGAACCTAATGCTCACAGGGAGAAGGAGAAAATGCTGTGTGCTTTGGTGAGGAACTTCCAGGAGGAATTAGGAACACAAAAACTAGAGCCTGAGTGAAGCATGCTGAGGTTGGGCTGAGAGCAAAGTGAGCAGAGCTATACCCAGCCCGAGCGCGGAGGCCACACTGGCTGGATGGCCAGGCCAGCTCCAAGACAGGGCTGTGGGCCACGTGTCCCCACACCCATTCCTGCCGGTCCCACGTCTCCACCGTGTGGTCCACTTGTCTTTAACCTGCCCACAAGAATTGCTCCGGAGATTAGATGGAGGCACCTAGTGGAGGAAGTGGAGGAAGAGGAGGAAGTGGAGGAAGAGGAGGAAGTGGAGGAAGAGGAGGAAGAGGAGGAAGTGGAGGAAGAGGAGGAAGAGGAGGAAGTGGAGGAGGAGGAGGAAGTGGAGGAAGTGGAGGAAGAGGAGGAAGAGGAGGAAGTGGAGGAAGAGGAGGAAGTGGAGGAGGAGGAGGAAGTGGAGGAAGTGGAGGAAGAGGAGGAAGAGGAGGAAGTGGAGGAAGAGGAGGAAGTGGAGGAAGAGGAGGAAGTGGAGGAGGAGGAGGAAGTGGAGGAAGTGGAGGAAGAGGAGGAAGAGGAGGAAGTGGAGGAAGAGGAGGAAGTGGAGGAAGAGGAGGAAGTGGAGGAAGTGGAGGAAGAGGAGGAAGTGGAGGAAGAGGAGGAAGAGGAGGAAGTGGAGGAGGAGGAGGAAGTGGAGGAAGAGGAGGAAGTGGAGGAAGAGGAGGAAGTGGAGGAAGAGGAGGAAGAGGAGGAAGAGGAGGAAGTGGAGGAAGAGGAGGAAGAGGAGGAAGTGGAGGAAGAGGAGGAAGTGGAGGAAGAGGTAACCGGCTGCAGCAGGCAGGGCTTTCGAGGGGACCTGGCTTCACACAGGGACAGAGGCTTCCACACCTGAGGGTGTGACGTGAAGCCTTCGCAGCGGTCATCACGCTCGCCACCCAGCGTTCCAGCGCCGTCCTCACCGGGGGTCTGGGGAGACACCGCACAAAACCACCTCATGCAGTGAACCCACTTTAGCCAACAAAGAAATGAAGTTTGTGCCTTTGGAGAGAGAAGGGACTTCTGCAAAAGCCTCTGTTTCTGCAGAAAACGACAAGGAAGAAGAGAGCAGGCAGGAACACCCCCTGTCCTTCCCATCCTTCTTCGGCTGGGGTGGTATCGAGAAGAGAGCAGGCGGAAACACTCCCTGCTCATCCCATCCTTCCTTGGCTGGGGTGGTATCGAGAAGAGAGCAGGCAGGAACACCCCCTGCCCTTCCCATCCTAGCTCGGCTGGGGTGGTATCGAGAAGAGAGCAGGCAGGAACACTCCCTGCTCATCCCATCCTTCCTTGGCTGGGGTGGTATCGCCATTGAATGGTGTCTCCCAAAAGCTTGTGCACTCAAAACCTCAGCTTGTGACCTCCTCTAGCCACAGGGTAGTCAACAGGAGACACAGTTCCAGTGCTGTATAGTACCCCAGGGTGCCTGGAATTTATATATTGTATATATTGAAAATACTGTATATTTTCAATCAGCTGGAAAAGATTGAATTGAGTTGGGATGTCCCAACAGAAAGAAATGTCACTGTGTGAGGTGACGGGTTGTTAATCGCCGGGTTGATCACTCGGTATACATGTTGTAGACATGTAGAACCAGGTCACACTGTATTGCATAAATATGTACAATTGTTATCAATTCTTATGTGCCAATGAAAACTCATAAAACAAAAACCATGTACAAATGGAAAGAAGACCTTTGAGATATGACTAACTACATTTAGGTGAGGCCACCCTGGAGCAGGGCAGGCCCTGAGCCAATGACTGGTATCCTTGTAGGAAGAGGGATATGTGGGCACAGGCCCTGGAGATGCCAGGCAAAGGTGACGGTGGAGAAGGAAGGGAGGAACCTGTATACTCCAGCGCGCTGGGGTCACAGGCCACTGTCAGGAGGGTTTCTGCTGTGGAAGCCACGAAGGGAACGTGGCCCTGTGACACCTGGATTTCAGACTCCAGCCCTCCAGGACAGTGAGAGTACCTTTCTGTTGTTTAAGCTGGCTGGTTCGTAATAGCCATGCAAGAAACTAAGAGATGGGGTGTCGGGCTCCAAGGCCCCGCTGCCATGCTGGATGCTTGGATGCAGGGGTGAGGACAAGAAGGCACCGTCATACTGATAGTGGGGATGAAGATCGGGGCTCAGGCCCTCAAGGCCTCCAGAAGCTGCCACACAGACCTGGCCCCTCCAGCCCTCCTGCCACCTGACTGGGAGTGACAGTCAGCCAAGCATTTGGTTCTTCCTCAGAACACATCCCAGTGGATTGTGGGTTTTCCCGATGTGTGAACAAGCTCCAGGATTGGCAGGGCTCTGGTTTGGCTGCCTGCAGGGGGCCCAGAAGAGGGAGGAATTGAACACACATTTTAGTGGAGGCAGCACCTGGCTTCAGCTCTGTGCTCAGCCAAAACCTGGTCCGACCTAGATGTCCCACAGCCCATCTGGACTGTTTGTTAGAAGAGCAGCTCAGGAAAGGTAACATCCCCTAGAGCCAGTCACAGGCCCAGCCGCAGCACAGGAGCCAGCAGATCTACCTGCTGAGGATGCACGGGAGCAGGGGACCAGGTGGCCACAGCTGGTGACTTCTGTCTCCACACCCAGTCTTGGTGTGTCCTGGGCAGGGCCTGGAGGAAGAGCACTCAGGGGAGGCACCTGGATCCTTGGGAGGTTGTGTGAGACACAAACCTCCAAAATGGAAGACCCAGGAAGACCGGGATGTGTGGTTTGGGTCACAGCCGTCTCCAGGGTACCTGAAAAGGTACATGGCAAGGTTGAAGGTCAAAACCCCGACAAAGGGGGTTTGGTTTCCAGGCTGAGGATGCTGAGGCAATCTTGGGGAGCCTGCCAGTGCAGGCGGGGGTGGCCAGGACACAAGGTAGCAGCATCTGGAGGTGCAGGCCGGTGCAAAGAGAAGGAGGCGGAATCCAGAGATAAGGAAGCAGCAGGAAGGAGTCAGAGGCATCATGAGGGAGGATGCCACCACCTCCGGGGCTCCCTACACACACTGCAGGTTTGTTCGACAGAGGAGTTGGGAAAACCATGTGCCAAAACTCAGGTGTCCCAGATAACTGTTCCTGAGATGTGCACAGGCAGGTGGAGCGAGGCTCAGGCCGCTGATAGAATGGGGTGGCCAGGCTGCTGTTTTGCTGTTCGTTTACATGGAAAACATCTTGCAGGCTCAGGCACAGGTGCATTACCCGAGCAGGTGGCCCTACAGCCCCCAGCGGTCCCCGGTGAGTTGATGGGCTGTTGGGGCAGTGCCCTCAGGACGTTGGAGGAGCTTTGGCGTGTGAGGAATTTCTGGGGATAGATAGCACTCCAAACAGAGTTTGGTACGGGGAAGGGGGCATGGGTGAGACCATGAGTCCTTCTGGTCAGTTCCTGGAGGACAAAGAAAGAGAGGGAGACGGAGGAAGCATCCTAAACATGGGCGCGGCCATGTCAGTCTCGGACAGAGAGCTTTCCCTCCCCAATTCTCCTGTGGATGAGCCTGTGACTCCTAAACAGAACAGCGGCACGAGGGGCCTCCCCAGGCTCCCCAGCCCCAGCTTCCTACGATTCCACAGCCCTCACACAGTTTCGCTTCCAGGCCACTGGGAGGCAGAACCTAGTCCTTCATGCTTCCGACACAGACCCTCCGAGTCCCACCAACGCTTACCTGGAATGTGTCCCATGTTAAACACCTGGATTGAATCTGGAACATGTCTGTAAAATGATCAAGAGCCACACGTGCACCTATGACTCTCAAAAAGATGTAACATTGAATTTCTAAAAACGGCTTTAGTTTGTTTTTAAAATCTAGTCGAGTGTTTTTATTTCTATTTATTTATTTTAGTTTTCTCAACCTAATATTAGTTCGTGTGCCAGGTTTTCTATGTTCGTTGAGATAGATGCAGCATCACAACAGACAGAAAAAACTTCCAGGCACCAATCGGATCAGGTCTCATAAAAGCATGATAATTCTATTAAGATCATGGGGGTAATGATTATATTAAGCTTCTGGCTATTTCGGTGAGGTGTGGTTCATGTCTCCTGGTGAGAACTCACACAGTGGTTTGTTCTAGATCAAATAAAAAGGAAACTTGACTTTTCTTCCTTTGCTCATTAGAGTTTGCTTTTGAAACAGCTGTGGCATCATTTATTATATGATGCCACACGTAGGTCACAACATTGGCAAGTGATTTTAAATCAGTGCATTTAAATTAAACTGCATTTCGTGGGTCTTAGAAGAGAAAAAGATTTGTTATTGAAGCCGTAATTATTGAAAAAGCCAATCCTCACCCGAAATCCGTGAGCTCTTATAAAGATGTCATATTTTCCCTGTCGGCTCTTTCACGGTGTATGGCCCTTCATGTGGAGTCGAGCCCAGTGCCATTTAATGCTCTTTGTCTCACGGTTGACGATATATCGCCATCAAACCACATTCAGAAAAAAGTGATGATTAAACTTGTTTCTGGACAAGTGTTACATGGTGTCGCGTCTCTATTACTAAGGAGGCAGACTTTCCATGACCAAAGAGAATAACCCAATTTGAACTAGAAGAACCGAATGGAATTGTTAAACAATCCTTTGCATTTTAAGCAACATTTAATTAGAAACACACTTTAACCACCAAAATGATAAAAATCCAGGAGATTAAAATTTGAGTGTCAATTATCATAAAATTCATCATTGTAATTCTTATTAAAACTCAGTGTTTAGATAGGTAATGATTTTATAATATGCCAATTTGCATAAGGAGCCCTGAGATGGCTTATTATTTCGATCCTACACAATTACAATTCCAGCTCCATACATCAGAGCTCTTAGCAATGTAAAATCACGGCGCTAATTAATAAGCCATTTACTGACTGCAGCTAGTTACGGCGGTCCTGCAGCTGACCTCGCGGAAGAGGAGCCATCTCTGAAGTGCCTGTGTGCAACTACAAACATAATGATGTGCCAGGAGGGAATCATTAAAAATAATTTACACAAGCCTTCATTTACAAGATCTTTTGATAGCATGCTTCCCCAGTGTTTAGATCCACAGTGCAACCCTACCATTTGGAAAGTGCCAGGCAGGGGAGTGAAGGCGGATACCTAAGTGGTTAATTAAGAGCCATTCGGACGCCACAAGAGCCTCCTGAAAAATCCCTCTGATGTCTGCTGTGTCAAATGTCTCTCACAGGCAAAGCCACAAGAGGCAGCAGCCGTGACAGGCTAATTACCGGGGACGAGGAGCAGCTGAGAAGGGTGGTCACGGAGCTCGTGCCGGGAGCACCCAAGCTCAAGATCGAGCAAGGCAATCTTTTGTGCTGCTGGACTGGACAGCGCCGCTATGGGAAAGGGGACTCCTTGCAAGAGACAGAGAGGTGGCAGAAGGTCTCTCCGGAAAGACAATGGCCAAGGCCAGGGAGGGTGGCGCCTGCCAGCCCCTCAAATTCCACAGTAGCCTCTCCAGGAAGTAAGTCCCAGGAAATCACACTGCAGGACAAGGAGTCCTTCTGATTGATTCCTACGGAAATCAGGCAGCCAGGACAACAGATATCTAACAAAAGCCATTGAGATCATCGGGGGCATAGCGTCGGTCCTACACATGTGTGTGCAAAGGACGCACGCCCCACACGCACTGGCACACATGCTCATGGCACAGCAAAACAAAATGAAAAGTTCCAAATGCCATTCACTCAGGTAAAATCAGTGCTAATTCACCTGTAGAATAATTGCCTGGGAAGGCCGTGATGCAATCATATTTTACAGGAGGCAGGAACCTGTTAGCAAAATTAGCAAAGGGGGTGTCAGAACACAATGTATGCCCCTGGGTGTCAGGGAAGAAGAGAAAGCAGTTGGGAAAGCTTCGAGGATGAATTTGTACCAGAGAAAACGCAAATGCACATAGAAATGGGCTCTTAGGAAGCCTGTGGGTGCTAACCGGGCATCCGTCTGTTGGGATGAAGACCCGTTCTCTTAGTACAAGGTGAGAGGACCCCAGAGGCCGTGTACGACAGGACGAGCTCTGCTAATGCACAAACCACAGAACCTCTGCATGCTTAGATTTCATCTCTTTTCCCATGTACCGGCCAGACAGGGGAAAAGCACCTTAAATATTTTGTTTAGAAATTAACAAAATGCGTCCATCTGATTCAGGGTGAATGCCCTGATCTAAAGGGACTCAAACACAAGAGTCGTAAACGCATGTGACGTTCAATGGTCACCACCAACCTGAGCCTGGATTCACTTTGGGAATATTAACTATGTATTCAGAGACAACATATTTGTCAGGACCAAGGAAGCCAGTGTCTCTTAAGCCTTTGATGGTAAGAAAATAAAAAGCATGCTTTCTAGTCTTTAAAGAAGCGGGTGAGAATTTCCCATGCTGAACTCTAAAACCATTCTGTCTTGAAAACGAAGATAGGTTTATGTGCGTCATTAAATGTTGCGAAGTTTGTGCAATGGTGAGCTCAGGCATTTAACTACAGAACTTTCATTGTAATCCCAGTCTTTTAACACTGGCTTTTGCCATGGAGAAGAGATTCAAATTTAAAGCATCCTTTGAAGTCCAGGCAGTCGTCTCCAAAACAAAAGGAAATAAGACAAAAATCAGCCCAGAGCATGGGTGTCATTAATGCCCAAATCCGCTTCAGGGAGGCCTCCCATGTGTAGTCATTGTTCCCCTGCAGACCCTGCTAGATGGGCCATAGACACGGGGTTATTTAACCAAATAGTGTACTCATCCTTGGAGGGGATCGAAGGTAGCCCTGTGTCTACCTGAAGCAACAGTGAACCTTTCTGGCGTCATAACACACTTCGGCTGCCAGTTTTAGAATAAAAGTGGAGAGCAGCCGATGAAGATGTACTTCCAGAGATACTGTCAGTCCTGAGCTGGCTTCCCTGGTAAGGAGGGGGCTTGGGAGACCCTCCAGAAGAGGCAGTCTTGAGCCACGGTGCTCAAGAGCTGGAATTCCCACCAGCCCGGTCCCTCCTGGCCTCTACTGCCCACTCCCCAACTCAGGAGAGCAAATGGTGGGCCCTCCCTGGCCCAAGGCAAGCTCCCAGTCAGAGGTGCGGGAATAAATGCAGCTTTCTATGGAAGATGGAGAGCTAAGTCCAGCTAAAGAAGGAACCAGGGATGCTTCACCCATCGTGCATTAAAAAAAAAGAAAGGCAAAGAATTGGAAATTTGTGGCAGCACATATGAATAATTTTAATTAAGATAATTCTCAAACCAATGGAACCCTAAAGCCATGTGTCTGCTGAGGAAAATATGTTCCCACTTTTAAAAAGTACATACCGTTTTGCTTCAAAAAGCAAATAAAATATTCAACACGTGAAGGGTTCTGTCAGAGCCCTAGTCTACCGCCCGTTTTCACTTGTGGCTGGAATTTTACTTGCAACTTTTCTGGGTCACAGTATTCAAAGGCTTCACAGGTCAAATTGGCACCAGCTTTCTGATATTTCTAACAGATACACATAGAGCACATTTCAGTGTCTTTTCAATTACACTGAAAGAGCAATTATTACACATAAATATCAAATCGATCTGTGAACTTTAGAGCGAGAAAAACTGATAGTGTTGAGTCTCTTAATGTGTTGATGGTTTTATTAATTTGGCTGGAAAAGATAACCAGCAATTATTGAGGCTGTTTCTACATAATCGAAAGAAAGAAGACATAATAAAAATGTTTAAATCAGCACTTTTTATTTAAGTGTTTGTTCCTGTAGCTCAGAGGGAAAAGCCAGTGTGAACAAGGCTGGGGAGAGGAAGACTTGGAAGAACATGAACTTGAATCCTGCTTCGTCAGGAATTGAGCAAAGATCAGGCTATACAGGGAAGGAAGTTATTTGAGAGGATCTTTCACAGTTAAAACATTTATAAAATCCTTCTCTCCACGCAACGGATGACAACTCACTTCCAAATTTCCCTCCACACAATGAAGGTCACTAAATATTGTTTTAGGCTATTTAGTTTGTATTTTCCAAACAAGTTCATGCTGAACTGTGTGGCTTTCCAAAATCTGAGGGTTTACACACACACACACACACACATATACACACATACACACAGACATGCAGACACACATACACACACACACACATATGAACACACACACAGACACACAGACTCTCTCTCTCTTTCTCTTTCTCTCTCTCTCCCCCCTTCTCTCTCTCTCTCTCTCCCTGTTTCTCTCTCTCTCTCTCTCTCCCCCTCCCTCTCTCTCTTTCCCCCTCTCCCTCTCTCCCTCTCTCTCTCTCCCTCTCTCTCTCTCTCCCTCTCTCCCTCTCTCTCTCTCTCTTTCTCTCTCTCTCCTCTCCCCCCTTCTCTCTCTCTCTCTCTCTCCCCCTTTCTCTCTCCCTCTCTCTCTCTCTCCCTCTCCCTGTCTCCCTCTCTCTCTCTCTCTCCCTCCCTCTCTCCCTCTCTCCCTCTCTCTCTCTCTCTCTCTTTCTCTCTCTCTCTCTCTCTCTCTCTCCCCCTTTCTCTCTCTCTCTCTCTCCCTCTCCCTGTCTCCCTCTCTCTCTCTCTCTCCCTCTCTCCCCCTCTCTCTCTCTCTCTTTCTCTCTCTCTCTCTCTCTCTCTCTCTTCCTCTCTCTCTCTCCCTCTCTCTCTCTCTCTCTCTCTCTCTCTCTCTCTCTCTCCCCCTTTCTCTCTCTCTCTCTCTCTCTCTCTCTCTCTCTCTCTCTCTCTCTCTCTCTCTCTCTGCCTTTCCTTTTGAAAGCAGCCCACGCCCATTCCCTGCCCTTCGCCAGGCGCCTTCTGCAGGGGCTGCATGGGAGCGGCCTCTCCAAAGGAGAAATCCGTGCAGAGGAGCCTGGCTGCTGGTGCCGCAGGTCACAGCTCTCGCTGACCTTTCTGCCTGGGCCTGAGCGCCGGGACCACCTGAATTGTCTTAAGACCGAAGGATCCGCCGTCCTCTGGGAGTGCAGACAGACTTCAAAACGTTGCAATTAAATGGGAGCCGCAGAGATTATAGGGCGACATCAACTATCATTAAGTGATTTTTGTGTGAATGAGCTGAGCTCGCCTTCCCACGTCTGGCTGAAAAGGCCCCTCCAACCTGCGTGTTTAAAGGTAATTTGATAAATACCTGCCCTTGTTGGGGTATTTGTCTGACAGACAGATCGCATGTATCACCTTTACAAAGACATCAATGTGGCTAACGTGCAACGCTCCGGTTTCCAAACAACAAGCCGCAGCAGGTCACACAAAACCGCACTGGGCATCCGGAGCAGGGCGGCGACGCCTGTCTGCCTTGCTCTAAAGAAATTAGCTCAGTTTTCTTACAATAATAAACAGAGTTTCCTGTACTTGAGAGTCCTGTTCACCAACATTGTATGTCAGCGTTTGATCTTTTGTTTGCACTTTAAGCATGACAAGATATTGGCAACAGAGGGGAAAGAAACCTGCCACCAGAGCAGAGAGAGGTTGGAGGGGCTGTGGCTAGCTCCGCAGAGGGCCCTGTGTGAGGCCACGGTGGTGCTGAGGAGCTGAGTGTGGAGGGGCCCAGCGCTGCCACAGGAACAGGGGGTCGAGCCCCTGCAGTGACCTCTAACAGCCCCTAAAAGCTAGGATATGAAGATCCCACCACAGGGACAGCAGAGATTCCCCTAGGGGCCTCAGCAAACACCCCTACCTCTACCCAGAGATGGCTAGAGCCTGGCATGCAATTTTTGGCCAGCAGGACCCAGTCACTCAGGGCACCTGTCACGTGCCTTGACTCTGAAAGTCATGGGAAACAACCCATTCCATGTTTTAAAGAAAGTAGGTCTGTTTTCAGAACCAGTGAGTTGAGAATGCCAGCATTTAAAAACCGGCAAATGCGTCACTGAAACATGCATGGCGGTGCAGTCTCATCCATTAGGCATTCTCATGATAGTCTCTCACTGAAACCATCCCACTGCAACCCCACCTCCAGAGGCCAAAGGATCCTCCTGCCTCAGCCTCCTAAGTAGCTGGGATTACAGGCACCCACCACCACCACACCATGCTAATTTTTACATTTTTAGTTGAGATGGGGTTTCACCATGTTGCCCAGGCTGGTCTCAAACTCCTGACCTCAAAAACCTCCACCTGCCTCAGCCTCCCAAAGTGCTAAGGTTACAGGCGTGAGCCCCCGCTCCCGGCCTCATAATGTCCTACAAGCCAGTAACTAGCCAGGTTGGTCACTGAAGTCACTGTACTGAAGACCTGCTGTTTCTGTGAATGCAGTCAAGGCAAAGTTAGTTTAACTGCACTCCCGCAACGGGCATTTTCTTTCACTTCACTTTTCATAATTAGTATTCAATTCATGCACTCTTAATGAGATGAAAATTAAAGTTTCCACATCTAATACCATGTTTTCATGCCCGCCACGCTTCAGGAGTTTTCGTGAATAAACAGTGGTATCAATGGGCCGCCAGAAAGGGCCTCCTTGAAAAGGCCATGGAATTTGTTTACAAAGCTCCCACGCTGCCTGTCTCTCGAAACGGGAGCGACAGAGGTGGCTGGACATTTGGGGAGCGGTCTCCTTCCAGCGCCCCATATTCTGAAGAAAACCCAGAGTGACCGTCTGAGATCACTGCTTACATCCCAAATCCGCTTCTCTTCCAAGAGAATGTTGCCTTTGCTGGAAGCGTGTTCAGTCTATTAATAATCTGGCTTTCGCTAAAGAAAAGCTCGAAGCCAGACTTCCCACCAGCACCCTGTAAATTCATCCTGATTTTCTGGAAAGGCTCAGTTCCCACTCTGGCTTTGGGTCCCATGAAACAGAGATGCTTTGGTGTAAAATGTTTCATGCTTGAAATGGAACAAAAATCACACCTCACGTGTTCCCAACTCTACCTTAAAGCCATTTTCCTCCTTGTTGAGACGATGTAAATTTTTTAAGTGGTTAAAAGAAAGCAACACTAACAGTTTACATTCAAGGAAGAGTGGAGATCGTTTTCATTTTACTGCAAATATTTTTGCAGGCAGATGAGGAAGATTGTGCCACTGTGAAGATGGTCTGGAGAGACCGAACCAAGCTCAGGGCAGGTCTGATTTTTTTTTTTTTTAATGAACAGAAAATGCAGTATTATTTTAGGAATGCAGCTATTTGCCTAGAGGCTCTCACGAGCTTCCCAGGAACATTTCCCCGTTTTATACTCACATTTACAACCTCTCTACAAGTTTGCGCCTAGGTTGAAAAATCTAAAAAGGCCATATTCAATGACTTTAAATTTGTTTCTAATATCTGCTCAGTACATAGAGTAGTAATAAAATTAACTGCTCGGTACTGCCGCTGTCTGAAGAGAAGGCACTGGCAAGAAAAAGGAAAGTTCTCTCTCATTTTCAAATTTCTGTGTCAGTAATGTCTATGGTGAATCGCACTGAACAAGGTCCCGTGCGGGTGTAATCGGGAGGGCGTAAGAAGATTCCAGTGCGTCTAAGGTGGCCATTTTGCTAAAGACCAGAGCTTTCCCCACTTAAAGTTGTGAAAACGTATTCAAGAGTTGACCTTATGACGGCTTAGTGATATTCACTGTGCAGATATTAGTGGCAAAATGCACTTCCTTGCCTTAGCCCAGTTATCGAGGAAACAGTTCCTGATTAAAAGTCAAAGACTTGGTTAGAAAATTCATGTACGTTTCATTTCCCAAACAATTGTTTTCAGTCATAGCAACCTACAGGAAAGCATTGGCGTTTTGATTGTCGTGAATAGTTGAAGAAGTGACATCTTTGACTCTTAAATGTCATTTCTCCTTATCAGGCATGTGTGCAAGGTCAGCACTGCAGAGACAGCCCAGACAAAAAGCCGGGGCCAGCCCAGCCAGTGCAGAGCGGACACAGCCTCAGCACCACCCATCCGACTCACACCGTGCCACTGCATCCACAAAAGCACTTCCTATTATTCAGAAAATTAAGTAGTCACAGCATATGTATGGAAGAAAAGGGAAATAGTCAGTGTGCCTTTGAAAAAATCATTTAATTAACAAATACCTGAGAACAAACAACAAACACTAAGACTGCTGTGCCCGGAAACAAGGTTGCCCAAGACCAGGTTTTCCCCATTCTACCTGATAGAACTCTTCAGGAGGTGACCTTATGAAGGCTTAGCAGCACTCAGTGTGCAGATTTTTACAGCAAAATGCACTTTCTTGGCTTCAGCCTACTGTGCTATGTTCTAGGTGGGACACAGGTATGGACAAGCTGTGCCTCTTTCTCCAGGAGAAGTGAGACTATTTGAGCAAACGCACCCCAGGCCCTGTGCCCGCATCGCAGCAAGCCCAGTGTCAATGTGCTTCGCTGCTTGCTTCTGAGCTGGGTATTATGGGTGATTTTAGGTTTCTTCTTTTGGTTTTTCGTTTATTTCTTACTTTCTATGAAGACTAGTTCATGTCTTCTCTACCAGAAGAAAACAACAATAAATACTACTTTTAAAAGTGTGGTTCTGTACAGATCACAGGTGAGGGAGAGCAGGAAGGGCTCAGTCTGGGCTGCACAGCCCACGTGATGGCGTGAAGAGGCTGGAGATGGGACACAGCTGGACACAGGCTGAGGGTCCTGTGGGTGGGAGGAGAACTGAGGAAGAGCGAGGTGTCGTCAGAGACCTTGCCTCCTGTGCCCAGGGCGTGGGGGCTGGCCTCTGGAAGGCCTAGGGATGTAGGGCTGGTCACCCAGCTGGTGAGCAGAGTTATCTAGGTGGGCCATGCCCTTCTCAGAATTGTATTTTCCCTCTATTGCCTCAAATTCCATTGAGGGTTTTTTTTGCTTGTTCGTTTTTTTCAAATTTGACTCTGAAATTTTCCTTCAGGTATTAAATCATAGAATTAAAACATTTCAAAATCAAATTATAATAGTCACCAAAACTGGTCTCAGCAAATTTATTAATTTTATTATAATTAAATGCATTTTGATACACTTACTACATTTACATTTAATTTTCTTTCTTATATTTAAGTATATTTCTCCCCGACGTCTTTCTCTTTCTCTTCTTCCCTCTCTCTTCCTTTCTACTTTGACTCTAGAAAGAAAAATAGGTTACTGGGGGTGAAGGTTTCACACCTCACATTCCAGGAACACCACAAACGCACGGTAAATGTTGACCACCAGGCACGGTCCGCTGTAGCTGAGTCAGCTCTGCACCTATCTGTACATGAAATGGGTCAAATGATCATCTTGGAATCTCACTTATACATAACGGATGGGGATGACTTACCCACCCCACCAGCGTCCTTCCCTCTGTGCTAACATCCTGACTGAATTTCAGTCTACCCATGAAAAAATTGCGAGATCAGCTTCATCTGCCCAGGACTTCACTGCACTCGGGCAACGAAAAGCACATTTTAAAAAGGAGGTGAGCCGGTGCCTGGCCCAGGTGCCATTAAATGCTTTCAAATATCAAGCTTTATAAATATAAAAACTCACATTATTTTGTATTCAAAGGGAGTATACAGTGCACCTAACCTTCGAGATCAGTTCTCACTCTGCTGCAGAGGGAGGGATTACTGTTTCTCAAGTCGAACTGGAAGGTACTTCTGAGATCTCTGCAAAAATCTCCTCTGGGACCTGACCTATGTAGCCAGTCCATCAGGAAAATTCCAGAGGACCAGCTTGCTTAATTTGGCCGACCCAGGGGCTTTACTCAGCCTCGCCACCTACAACATTTTCAATCCAGCCGAAAGGTTTCTAATCCCTCTTACTTTTAGGTGTTCTTGGAGGAAAATCACATATTTATACAAGCTTTATACAGCTTTGAAACTCAATACATATGCATGTTGAAATGAGTAAGTTGCAATTTTAGAAAAGATTTACCGGGGACTTAAATATTGTTATTTAATCACAAGATACAGTGTGTGCTGTGCTGTAATCTCACTTAAATTGTCTAATGAATGCAATAATGAAAATTAAAATCCCAATATACAGGGCTGTGCCCGTTTTAATCTACGTGTGATTTTAAGGAGCGTCTCCTACGGTACTGTTCTTTTTTTGTTGGAAGTTGTTTTGAGACTTAAGAATAGGCGTCCTGTAGGACCTGCTTTTATGATGTCAGACTTTTCCTATTAGAAGAGGGTGCATCAGTGCCCTGTCCCTCCCTTCTTGAGACTGTATAGTTAAAATAATAATTTCAACAATGGCCCAAATCATGCTTCTAGAATGTGCAATGTTTCTTTTCTTTTTTTTTTTTTTTTTTTTTTTTTAGGCTAGTCAAGTGAGGCAGTGGGAGTGGGGAAGGAACAAAGAAACCTGTAACTGGTTGTGATCAGTTAGTTGTAAACACCACTGCACTCGGCCCAGGCCTAGAATGTGCAGTGTTTCTCTCCCCACATAAAACACTGATTGTCAGGGGCTGGGGACTGAGAAAGAGAATACTTTAAAATTATTCTGGCAAATACATAAATTCCGACCAAACTGAGATGGAAATGCATGTCTACTCATTCGGAAAGGGACAGTGTGGCCTTGCCGTCCTCACCTGGCTTCTCAGTGCCACCACGTCACTCCCATCCTGAGAAACCAGAATTTATCATTAGATTCAAAAAAGTACACACCAGCAAGGATCTGGGAGCAGGAGGGACTTGTGACTCTGCATCCCTCTTGAAATGCAAGGTGCATGGAGGCAATCTGGGAGCAGCCCCCTTCCACCGGTGTGCAGTAAGCCGCCCCTGCTGCCTCCAAATGAACCCAGAACGACGTTGCTGACCTTGGAGGTATAGAACCCTCAATATCCTTCTTCACAGAGAAAACCCAAGTCTGCCAGGCGTGGTGGCTCACGCCCATAATCCCAGTACTTTGGGAGGATAAAGCGGGCAGATCACCTGAGGTCAGGAGGTCGACACAGCCTGGCCAACGTGGTAAAATCATGTCTCTACTAAAAATAAAAAAAAAAAAAATTAGCATGGAGTGGTGGCGGACACCTGTAATTCCAGCTACTTGGGAGGCTGAGCACCAGAATCACTAGAACCCGGGAGGCAGAGGTTGCGGTGAACAGAGACCGTGCCACTGCACTCCAGCCTGGGCAGCAAGAATGAAACTCTATCTCAAAAAAGAAAATAAAAAGCCAAATCATTAGGAATAAATCTATGGTATGATACTATGATGATGTAGAGAACTGTCTACATTTAGAGAAATAAAAGCATAGGATTTTTCTCTGATTCTAAATCTTTTATTTTTTTTTTATTTTCTTTTTTTTTTTTTTGGCAATAAACCATTCAGAATGGAGTTTTTTTCGTCTCTTTATCTTCCTAAAATAAACATCTCCTTTACAATTACACTTTTCTAGTTTCAGAAGACTCCCTGGGCCTCTTCGCCACCCTGGGGTAGCCCAGGACAAGCTGCACCCTCGGCCGCGCCCGCAGGCACCCGCCTGGCAGGCTCCCCGCGGTGAGCCAGCTGCAGCCTGGGAGCACAGGGCCAGCCTGCCAGGACGCAGGAAAAGTGCATGGCGACACCGAGTCATCGTTGCAAAAGAAGTCCCCCTCCTCCCTCTCATTTCGCTTCCGGTTGTAGTGGTTATTGGCGATATCAAAGCCATTTCCGAGAAGAATCGGAGGCGACACTTCGGACTGCTCCTGCGACTCAGGCAGACGCGGCTTTCGGGGCTCACCGCGCGCCAGGCTGGGCACCGGAGAGGCTGAGCCTTCGTTTGTTTTGTTTTTTAATTTTTCATCTGAAGAATGTCGGGAGGTGGGACCCGGGGCCCTGGAGCCACTTGCCGGATGGACAGCGCATAAATAACAAAACGACCTGCACACCTCCTTCATCTCCTGCCCAATACAAAAGGCAGAGAGACACAGCACAACCATGATCGTCCAGAAGCCGCAGAGGAGGGGAAGCAAATAAAAGTTTGACAGGAATTTATAAATACAGCCTTGCTTAAGTATATCATCATTCATAATACCATTAAATCTATTTCAATAAACAAAAACATGCTCTCCTTACTCCAGGAATTCTCTGTGAAAGGAAAACGTTATGTGAAAAATAAAGTGTTATTGCAAACACAGTTAAAATCTGGAGTGAGGATTTGAATAAACAAATTAAAGTGCGGTGGAATATACTGTGCCTCAGAGCCGTTTCTTGACAAAACAGTCATCTTATTTACACGCTTCACAATTCCCCACCACGGATGTCGAAGGAAAAAAATAAGGAGAAAAATAATTAGCATATTAATCTTTTTTATGCCGCCATCTTTCAGATCCAGAAGACCATGGTGTAATTTAAATCTAAACGCTTTCCTGGCATTAGAATTCATTTTAGATGGGTCAATTGTTCCATAATAAAGGGATAGGAGGTGTACTTCATGCAAGAGATTTATGTTTGCCATTTGTTCATATTCATGTGCTACTGAATACCCTCAATTCAAATGGTGATGGCTGTTCATATCAGTCGGTGGCCAGCCACACAGATCACTAACCGGCAGCAATGAATTTCATTTGCAGGACAAAAAATACGGCGAAATTAACTCCAACAGTTTATTGATTTTTGCTTAACAGAAGCCAGTATAACAGCTCTATTGCCCTCATAATGATTAGTGACAAAAGTTTAATTAAGCAATTATGAAGCCAATAATAGAGTTGTCTGGCCCGCTCAGCTTCAGTCCGCTCAGGACTTATCTCCCTCCTGCACATCATAGCAGCTGGAATGTGCTTGAGGAGATTAATGCTGGAGAACACAGATGCCTACTTTAATTCTGCTTCATGACGCCGTTTGAATGGAGACGGGAACACAAGCTCCCCTTTATCAAATTACAAGTCCGCTTTTCATGAATATGTAGTTTAAAAAAAAATCTAGTTGTGGCTTCAAGGTGTAATTATAAAGACATACAACAAAAATGACACACAATTCTGTCTTATAATCCCTGCTATGAAATATGCATGATAATGTATTACTGAATAAAGACTTAACAACGTTCTAAGAGGCTTTGCCATTGTACCGTTATCCAAACAATTGGCAGCCTCTTCCAAATGTTATGTGAGATATTGTCTGACCTTACATCTTTGTTTTTATTCCTCTTAAATGTATTGTTTCAAGCTTATTGTATTGTTATTTGTCCATAATGCCATTAAACCCGTCTTATCTATTTGTAAGAATTCCCAATTTATTATGTATGCTTAAATATGTTAATGTAAAATTGTGAGCTCCTTTCCGGCATTAATCATGTCATAAAATATGCACTATGTCCCTGGAACCTGCAAACCTGGAGACGGGGAGGCGCCTGGGCACATTTCTCCCATCCTAACCGAGCTACAGGCCCGGCCCCGCAGGAATCTTGCTTCCTGTGCATTCAAAATACCTTTACTCGAGAGAAAGAATCTGTTTCTTTACGCCTCTGAAGCAGCAAATGGTGTCGACCAATTTTCTGGCCCTTCCTTTTTCTCCAGAAAAAGAAAAGGCCACACCACCCCCCTAAAAATAAGGAGCCATTTAGCCTTCCACTGCCCCATAGAAACTCATTTTAGAGGAGGCTGTAACACAAACATTTATGGGTAAATGCACTGAGCCAGAAGTCCGATTTTTAAACTTTGCCTGCGGCGACCTGAAGCTCTACATTTCTTTTAATAAAACATAAAACAAAGTCGCCCGTGAGTGTTTGTCAGTAATAAGATGTGCTTTATCCAAATGATTTCAATTTATTTTATCAAAATCCTCTGGAAAGACTTCTCTTCTTGGAACTGCCTGAAACAGCTGCTTCTGAATACCAGGCAGCCGCCAAGGGAGCCGCAGCAAAGGGTTTCTGGGTGGCCTCTCGACCCCCCACTGCCTGTGTCTTCCCTGGGCACCCTCGTGGGGGGACAGTCTGCATCCCAGCATCTACAGGCGTGCATCGATAGGCATGGTGCTGGGTAGTGCCGGGCAGAGCTCACCCCCTGGCAGAGCACAGAAGGTGGCTGCATTCCTTCACTCTCTGCCCAGTCCCCTGCCCATCCGGGGACCCGTGGCAGGAACGGTGTGTACTTACCCCGAAGCTGGGTGGAGAAGGACGGTGAGCCCCGTATTCCTTGGAGTGCTGGAATACATAAATCCTCGGAGCTTTCTATTAAATGAGAATGCATTTTTTAAAATTTGTAGCTATTACTAAGATTTCCTAGGAGGGTTCTGTGTTTATATACAACCTCCATCAGAGTGTGAATCAGAGCAGAAGCTACTAACAAGGAGGTGCCCAGGCTGCATTAGAATCATGGCTAGAGTTATCGGGGGCCAGGCTCCCCCTTGCCTTCTTATTAGTGGCGTATCATACAGCAGGAGCTAAGGCTAAGGGCATTTAAACCCCCTAGAAGTTGAAGTAACTCCGTTAACTGCACAGGTCGGTGGGATGCTCTCGCCTTTGCGTGCCATCTGCAGAGAAAACCAGCTCCTTTTTTTTCTGGCAGGTTAAACAGACCAGGGTAAACATGGGCAGTGAGAAATCACATCTGAATTCCTCACCTCTTCCTGGTTATTTATGAGGAGGGTTTCCCTTTGACTCCAGCCACGGTCTAAAAGGAAGGTTATTAGAAAGTCTCTAATTCTTACCTCATCTCCACTCTACGAGACGGGAACACCGAAAGACTTAACCGACAGAAAGGTTGTGGGTTTCTGTTTTGTTTTGTTCTGGTGTGGTTTGGTTTGGTTTGGTTTGGTTTTTGTTTTGGTGTGGTTTGTTTTTGTGTGGTTTGGTGTGGTGTGGTTTGGTTTGGTTTGGTTTTTGTTTTGTTTTGAAATAGTCTCACTCACTCTGTCACCAGGCTGGAGTGCAGTGGCGTGATCTTGGCTCACCGTAACCTCCACCTCCCAGGTCCAAGTGGTGGCTCATGCCTGTAATCCCAGCACTTTGGGAGGTCGAGGCAGGAAGATCATGAGGTCAAGAGATTGAGACCATCCTGGCCAACATAGTGAAATCTTGTCTCTACTAAAAATACAAAAATTAGCCGGGTGTGGTGGCGTTTGCCTGTAGTCCCAGCTACTTGGGAGGCTGAGGCAGGACAAAAGGTTTTTTAACTATCCCCTTGGCATTCATTAAAGACGATTCAACCTGTGGAGAACCTAAAGACAATCCCAGGATATCGGAAAGAAAATGTTGTTCTTCAGTGTGGCTAATTGCTAGAATTTTCAATATCTCAATATCTGCTCTGATGCCTGAGTCTTTCAAAGCCCAGCAGAGATCATTCTTAAAGGAAAAGAGAATGAAAGCTTCACACGCTGTGGACATGAAGGACTTCACCCCCTGAGGAAAACTAATAATAGTACATTACATGAATGCATTTTAGGGACAAAGATTAAATTAGAATCAGCTCTGAAAGACTGCGCTATCGAAATAATTGTGGCTACATTCTTACCTTTCTCAAAAATCTGAATATTAAGAACGAGTGGTCATTAAATGTCTGCGTCACCCAGCTTCCAACGGCTTGTTTCATTCACTTAGTGCATTTGGAAACATGAAATAACGTACGTGATTTCCTGAAGTCTGATCTACCAGGAGGAACAACATACACTCAGTTTCCAAGACTTGCAGGCAAGTCTCACTTTTCACGTATTCTAAAGGTGCAGTGAGTTGGGATGGCCTGGGCCCCAAATGTAGTTTTTGTGCATGGAACGGCTGGAGGACTCCTCATAGAATAAATTTTTTACTTTATTTTATTTATCAGATAATTAGCTCAGCTACACAGAGGACAAGTTGTGAATTGTTAAACCACAGAATGTCACCCCTAATTACTCTTTGTTAAGAGCCCTAACGATAATTTGCTTGTTCTTGAGACACAGAATGAGCTCAGTGGTGAAGTGAAGAAAGGTCTCATGTGAGCACATTATTTTGACAACAATACAGAAAGTGGCTGATGCCTGTGATGCAGAATTTGCAAAGAGCATTTTACAGACAAATGCGGCATCCTGAACACGGTGAGGAAGGAGCACGGTTCACAAAATGCAACTGTGCACACGCAACTCCCAGTACCGGTAGCGCTACACCTGAAAACCCAGGTGAATCCGTTTCAGAATGAAGTTGCCTGCCATGTGATAGTTTGTTTCACTCTTAGTTAGCTAGGAAATACCCTGAAGGTCTTCCAGCCCATTGCTGAAATTAACAATGAGTTCTTCTTGGCATTCCCCTAATGGGCAAGGCATCCATGGAGACAAACTTACTCCATGCCTGAAGTCGACCTGCATGCTTTTCATCCTCACTGCATCTGTTTACATATATATGTTTGTTTTTGCTTTCTGTTGCCAAGTAATGATTAATGGCAATTTGCTCTTATTAGCAAAGGGTTCTAACAGCAGAATGACAATTTTAATTTTACATATTCAATTCATCACATCATTAGAGGAATGCAAAACTGTTCGTCCTTGCATATTCACTGAATTTTGCACTGTGAGATCGAATGGCAAGATGAGCTTTAAATCTGCAAATTAAATATTAGGGGCTCCCTATAGTAATACATTAAGCATGATTGGCTTAGGAGATGGCTCGGAGGATGTGACAGAAATTATATCAATCCAATGCATTTGTTCTTCGGTTTGCTCTCCCACATTTTATTGTGAGGACCAGCAGACGAAAAACACAACTGTTTGCTAATAGGACTCGCATCTTGTGATGGGGGCTGATCCTCCGTTTCCCCTAACTCCCGGTGATTGCTTTTTTCGAAGCTCTCCCTTCTCCCCAGCTGATCCTCGTCTAGTTAGGCGGCATTAATGACACTTCAGTCATCCCGGCTTTCAAGCCGAGTCCTTCCACAGCGAACAGAGAGTTGACATTTCCTGACATTTTCCCAACTAATTACAGGACAAATAATTAAGCATGTTCTCGTATGTAACAAATGAAGGCAAAAGCCGTCTGTCAAGGCTGGTGATTGATGACACTCCGGGAGACTTTATCTGATGGGTCCTGCCATGCAATGGAGGGGAAGCAAATTTATTAGAATGAACAATGCAAATTCTGAGTCATCTCATCCAGTTATGCACCAAAGCAATATCCATGTCAAGGTGAATGTGACAATGAAAGCCAAATATTTGCATTTTGTGGAGCAGGTTGAAGGGGAAATCAGAGCGGGAAGATGACAGGCCTAATTATTTTGGCTCATACAGGCTGGGACAGCTGTTTCTGGTGTCCCGAACAAGGCTGTCACACAGGTAACTAAATAGGTCTGCATATAAGTCTGTATCCAACGCTGTACTGAGATGTCTACCACTAATGACCAACGCTAATGTTACTGCCATCCCTGAAAAACAGAAAATGTGTCACTGTGCACCTTCTGCATGGCAGTCAACATTTCGCTACATAATTACTTGTTAGTGAATTAATTCCTATCTGTCAGTATCTATGCCAGTGTCATTTTTAGACCATTACAAAATTATGCCATCACTATAGCAACTGCAGGCACAGTTAGAAGGCAAAAGAGTTCAGATACGCAGGAAAAGTGCCTAGTGAGGAAAGAGATAATCACGTAAAACCCAAATCCAAATGCCCACGTCCACCATCCTCATTTTCGTTATTTGGGCTATGCATCTGATCAACGATCATCAAACAATAACTTCAGGTTTCCAATTTAAATCCGCCGTTCCTATTTCACGTAATTAAAACCGCAGTCCGCAGCAGTCGCTCTCTGAAAGGAGGAAGCTCACCCCACCGTCAAGCCAATTAACTGGGTGCTTAAAAGTGACAAGCCCCGCGCCGCGTGGGGGTCTGCGAGCCTGCATGCAAATGTGCACGGGCCCAGAGCTCGCAGCCCTCCTCCCCAGCTCGGCTTCCTCCACGGTGGATCCCCGTGGAGTCTGCTTTCGGGTCGGTCCCTGCTTTCTCCCGCCTCCCTTTGTGCAGGTTTCCTTGGCTCCCACGCCCTGCCAGACTCTGCCGCGGCCTTTCCAGCTCAGCGCTGCAAGAGGCCTGACGTTAGGAAGAGCTCCCTTGCTTTATTCAAATCAAGACCCTGCAGGATTCAGATGCTCTCTGCATTAAGAACAATTGGCAACCTTCTGGACCCTAAACGCGCCTGGAGAAATACATTCTAAGATGGAAAGAGAGAGAAACGGAGGCGGGGCAGGGTGGAGGGATAGAAAGAGAGAACGAGGGAGACGGAGGTAGACAAAAATTATGAGTAACCGAAAAAAAAATTGTAAAACCTTTCATTTCGAATAAAAGTAGAAAATACAGAATATCACAGGGAACAGAATCTTCACGCATTGACTTTTTCCCTTTTAATTAATTCAAATATTACCAGGCTAACAACGAACAGCTCCACGAAGCCACTCACACAAATTCATCGTGCTGGTGTGCAAAACAAGGGCACCTCCGTCAAGCACAAACGTTTTACTGGAGAATTTGGAATGCTGCCTCTCAGGCAGACTGACTGAGAAGGGTGTTGCTGGGCCCCAGTGACTCTGGGAAGTGAGGAGAGAAAAAAAGAGAGAATTTGGAAACTGAAAAGATACAGTTAAGGTCGGACGTTCTCTAGAAACATGCTGTCTTTCCGACTGTCACCCTGAATGTTGTGCATTGAGCTGGCTTAGGTTTGATGCTCTCTAATGTGATGGGGGTGTGATCTCTGGATGTGTTGAGATGCGAGGTGACGGGCAGTGAGGTTAAGAACGCAGGTGGGTGAAGTGGGGTGACCTGAAATTGCATGCAGAGCCTGAAGCGCCACACGTGATCCTCAAGCAGGTGACAATGTGATTGGAAGCAGAGTCCATCCCCAGGATTCGTTGGGTCAATATGCACGCAGGTGGGGGTCCTATCAGAGAAACAGAAATAAATGGTGATCAGCGGGAGAGGCTTCTGGAAGCCCCGACTTCCTAGGTCACATCACTCCTCAGTTCACCGGCATCCTCTCGGAAGTGTAGCACGTGGCGTGGCTGCCTGTCACCTTCCGGCAGATTCGCAGGACAAGGGCGAGTCCCAACTGAGAGAGCCGAACTGGCACTGCTGGTCCCACCGCACACTGCAAGCGGTGAGAGATTCAACTTGGGTTCCACTTAACACCGTTAAGCTTGCCGTGCCGCCGGTGACTTCAGAATCCCGAAAGGGTAGAAATCAGTAATTTCCCTGGAAGGGTCCTGGCCAGTGCTCCCTTCTTGACAGTGCCATCGACAGCTGTTAACGCAGAGGCAACAAAGAAAGCCGAGGACCATTTTGAAATAATGCCCAATTTTGCATATTTATGTGATTTCCCAGCACACCTTGTACTATCTGAATGTTCCCAGCATATCAAGTTGCTAAGCACTGACTCTGGGAGGGCAATTCTTAATTTGTGGGGGACTTATTTTGCTTACATTTCATGCATAATGACAAATCCCCAATTAGTCCATTTTAAGCAAAAGTCCCTAGTATTTGTAATTTGTACCAGAATAGTTGGGAATGCAAAAAGAGGCTAAGTCTACTCTCTGGTTAAGAAGCGGCATGTAACTAATGCACTATCTTGATAAAGATTGTATACAAATTTGATACAAGGAGCCAATGAGATAGTTTCTGTCTAATGATCCTAGTCAATCTAATTAATGCATTCTGCTACATTACATTTTAAGAAGTGACCATTGTGTAATACACTTTGAAATATGCACAAGCTAATGGGATAAGATACAAAAATTATTATGCTGACAGTAAATCATATTACATTCCTAATAAGCATTAACTAGATAACTAGGTCAAAGCAGTATTATCTTAATTGATTTTTCAAAAGAAACCTGACAGAAAAATGTCAATGCTCGAATATTTCTTCATGCATCATTAAAACAAGATTGGCTTTTAACAAAAGAAGAGCCCTTCACAGAATTGATTCTTGCTTCGGGCTGCCTGCAAGTAAGTGTATTACATAAAAATCTATACAGGATATTAAAACAACACCGCTCTGCAAGACAGTTACAATTAAAAGCTGACACCCCGCAATGTGTCGGCCACAGTGGCTTGCCAGCAAACGGGAGAAAGTCTTCCTAGCCACCGTGTAGGAGCAACAGACACCTCTGCGGTTGGAGGGAAAGGCGCTGGTTACAGGAGTTTCTAATTAAGTCAGAACAGCCGTCCCTTCTCTGTTCTGAAACAGCACAGTTATTAAACAAATCTCACAGGATTACTCGGGAAACCCCGTCAACATTACCCGGAGTCCGTAACAGGAGTTTCGGGCCTGCGGGTTCCCACAGAAGCTGTGCATGGGGCCGCATGAGCAGTGTACTGAAGCTCACGTTAGGGAGCAGAGCAGGTAGGTCCTTCTGGCCCTCACGAGGGGAGAGTGTTGAGCTCAGCTTGGGTCAGGACCACCTCCCGGGGGAGGGCTGTGTCAGCCAGGGGCCGATTTGGTCGGCTTCTTGCACTAGAGTCCTCTGTGCTTTACAGAAGTGTCCACTCCTGGCTGGGACCCTCAACTGTCACTGGCCCCAGGGACATCTGTCCCTGACGTATTCTCTGTGCTTTGCTTCTTGCAGCTAAGAATTAAACCAATTTCACTTGCCTAAAGCAGGTCCAGAAAGCAAGACAAAGATGGGGCTTGTTCTTGACCCCTCAGGTGCTGAGCAAGCAGGGCGGACCCAGGCCAGGGCTGTCCCCACAGAACCGTGCCCCGTAGAACCTACTTTGGAAAGCATTTTGTTGGCTACCTAGGAGGCTTCACCATCAGGATGCCAGGCCTCGGTTGAGAGGTTTGCTCTGCACTCATGGTAAGATGTTAAACGCTTCAAGGGGAAGAAAAAGGCAAAAATAGACACTGTTTCGTCATTTTTAATTCTAGGCAGAAGATAGCTGAAAAAAAATCACTTTTCCTTAAACAACTTCTTTTCTTTCCTCCTGTACCCGGAAATGCCTCCAATCTCTCTTCCGCTTTTAGCCTTGTAAGTTCCAAATCACTTTTGTTTAGCTGATTTATCCTTCGGGTATAATTATTCCTTCTCTCTCTCTCTGCATATTTATTTTCACGTGAAGAACAAGTGGGTCTTTGTGGCTTGGAATGAAGACTGAAGACGCCTGTAAAACAAACACTCTGGAACTGAGAGTTGGTTTATTCAAAGAACCACAGTCTTTAGATAATTGGCCAAATGAGGTCTGCTGGTGACTGTGAAGAAGGAATCTGTGTTAATCAGACAAAACTAGGCTGTGTGTCTGATACGGGTTTGGTTAACTCAGGACCTCACTGGGCAGACTTCCACTCTGCTGACTCCGTCAGTTAACATGGCTTTACCTATGTGCATCTCCTTTCGCTAACAAAAACCTGTAAGTGTTTCCATGAATAGAAACGCTTCCACCCGGGTACTGCCCCCATGACCCGGGCAGGTGTTTAATGCTCCTGAGCCTGCCAACTGTCCATGCCAACAGTAATAGCACCACACAGAGGTGCTGGAGACTGAATCGGGAGTGGGGAGAGATGAATATTGGCTGTTCCCAGTCCTCAGGGTGAGCAGACAATCAAGTTTGCTATGAGAAATAATCTTACAGCATCTATAACTTGCCTTTCAAACAACAACTTTGAAAACCTTTTATAATAATTTTCCTCTAAAATATATTGCATGATTCATTTCATTACAACAGAATGCAGGAGACATAAATTGATCTCTTTAAGGGGGGCCTGGGCACCCTCAAATTCATGTGTTTATGAAGTGGTTACTTCGTGCCAAGCCCCACAGATCTGACGGTGAGCTCGACCCTCGCACGGGAAGGGCAGGGGCTGGGGGCCTCTGAATGGTGTGCACCCAGTCTTGAGGTTCTGGAAACTGAGGAGGATGACGAAGTAGCCTGACACTCCAGGGAACAAATCAGCTGAGTGCCTCACTGTCTTAAGTGTCTGATATCTGCAGCCCACTGCAGGTGCTGCCCTCCATTGCCGATTGTGAGCTCATGTGCAAAGCTTCGAGGGAAATGCTGAGACACCCATATGACAGAAGAGGAAATGGAGGCACACGTGTGACCAGCACATATGGAAGCCACAGCTGGCACTTGCATTCTGTGACTTCTAAGCCTCTCACCCACAGGGGCATGGCTCTGGGACCTGACAGCTCTTTCCCATCTCAGAGTACCTTGCCAGGAAGAGCTACGTGACCACAGGATCCCACTGTATCTCCCGTCCTGCCCTGCTGGGTCGTAACCTACCCACAACCCCTGCCCTTTCTCTCTTAGGTTCTTCCACCTTCACAGCAACCAACAGAACCAAATCATACCCAGTCTCTGGGGAAGCACATAGGGTGGTGAGACAGACCGAGGTTTGAGTCAGACAGCTTTGAGTTTTGGTCTTGCCGGGATTAAGCTGCTTTGCTTTCCTGTTTAATTACCTTTAAGATGAAGAAAGTCTTGGCGCTCAGGAGGCTTCTGGGGAATCAGGTATTAGGTAGAGCGCGTCTTTAACAAGTGGCGACTGCTCATGTGTGATTCCTCTTGTTGATTCACAACATGGCACTCAGATTCCTCCAGTGGAACCCCACGGTGGCCAACCCCACGACTCAGAGACCTTCCCTTTCCCTTAGAGACACAGGCCTCAGCTTAGCGAGGGTCCTCGCCCCACTCCTCCCCTCCTTCCAGTGCCCTTTGCACGAATCACGCTTTGGACGAGCTGAGTCTGGGCTTCTCCTGAACCTGTAATCAACGCCTACCCCATTTTCACCCTCACTGCAGTTCCAGCTGGTTCACAGCTGACCCCAGCAAGGCTGCTTGGTGATTTCCTTGTCCCTTGTTTGAATTGAATATCCACCACGCTTCCCCCTTCCCTAGTAGTATGATTCGCACGCAGAATTAATGTCCCGCCCTTCACAGGCCTGCCCGGAATGGCCATGACCGCAGAGTTAAGCAGTTTCCTGTGCAGGTAAGTTTTGAGTTTAATTTCTTAAGAATTTTTAGCTGTTTAAAATAAAACCCTATTTTAAAAGCATACGGATTTCTAAATGTCTACCAATTTTAACTTTAGAAAAGTTGCTACCAATAAAATGTAACGAAGAAAATTTTATTCCTATTGAAGCTTCCATTTATTTTCAAATTCATACAAAGAACATTGCAGGTCATTTATCTTTCAATCAAAATGTATTTCCTGAGCTGGGAGTGGTGGCTTACACCTGTAATCCTAGCACTTTGGGAGGCCGAGGCGGGCGGATCCCAAGGTCAGGAGTTCGAGACCAGCTTGGACAACATAGTGAAAATTGGTCTCTAACAAAAATACAGAAATTAGCCAGGTGTGGTGGGCACCTATAGTCCCAGCTACTTGGGTGGCTGAGGCAGGAGAATTGCTTGAACCCAGAAGGCAGAGGTTGCAGTGAGCTGAGGTTGCACCAGTGCACTCCAGCCTGGGTGACAGATAGAGACTCCATCTCAAAAAAAAAAAAAAAAAAATTATTCCCTAAATAAGGCTCACGTATCTTTAGTTGCCTCCAATAGAAATTTGTTGTTTTATTCAATCATCTCTTAGAGAGAAACTTAGAGAATTTTTAAATTCGTCTGGACAGGCAATTGAGTGGGAAAGGCCAAGGGCCAACCTGGAATCTGATCACCTTTATTTAAAAGTCTGCATATATATTATTAAATATATTATACTCATATATTTCTTATTTAAACAGCAGGTATATCTGTGGTGTTTATGTACCCATTATCATTTCAATTTCTGCCATCCACAAGGAAGTTTTCTGTGGCAAATATATCGCTGGTTTAATTACAATTTCATGCACTCCCTTCCACATTTGAGATCTGGAGTTCACACATTTAAGAAAGAGAGGTCACATGCCGCTAGAGTGGATCTGAATCACACCACTATCAGATGTAATTTATAAAATATTGTAACACAGAAAAGGGTCCTGTTCATTGAAAGCCTGGGTATTGACATAGCTAGTAAAATATGGATAAATGATATTAATCTCGTAATGTCCCTTAGGTATCATTAAAATAATTAATTACATCAGGGTTTACACTTCACTCTTGAAGCAGAATTCGTTGTTCCTTTCCATGTTTAGTGCTTCCTTCAGGGGCTCTTCAAGGCAGGTTTGGGGGTGATGAAATCTCTCAACGATTGCTTGTCCGTATGGATTTTATTTCTTCTTCACTTACAAAGCTTAGTTTGGCCATATATGAAATTCTGGGTTGAAAGTTCTTTTCTTTAAGGATGTTGAATATTGGCCCCCACTCCCTTCTAGCGTGTAGGGTTTCTGCTGAGAGATCCACTGTGAGTCTGATGGTCTTTCATTTCTGGGTAACTTGACCTTTCTCTCTGGCTGCCCTTAGTATTTTTTCCTTCGTTTCAACCCTGGTGAATCTGAGGATTATGTGCCTTGGGGTTGCTATTCTTGAGGAGTATCTTTGTGGTGTTCCCTGTATTTCCTGGACTTGAATGTTGGCCTGCCTTGCTAGCTTGGGGAAGTTCTCCTGCACAATATCCTGAAGAGTGTTTTCCAGCTTGGATTCATTCTCCCTGTCACATTCAGGTACACTAATCAAGCATAGATTAGGTCTTTTCACATAATCCCATATTTCTTGGAGAATTTGCTCATTTCTTTTCACTTTTTTTTATCTAATCTTGCCTTCTTGTTTTATTTCATTTGATCTTCAATCTCTGATATCCTTTTTTTTTTTTTTTTGAGACGGAGTTTTGCTCTTGTTACCCAGGCTGGAGTGCAATGGCACGATCTCGGCTCACGGCAACCTCCGCCTCCTGGGTTCAGGCAATTCTCCTGCCTCAGCCTCCCGAGTAGCTGGGATTACAGGCACGTGCCACCATGCCCAGCTAATTTTTTGTATTTTTAGTAAAGACGGGGTTTCACCATGTTAACCAGGATGGTCTCGATCTCTTGACCTCGTGATCCACCGGCCTCGGCCTCCCAAAGTGCTGGAATTACAGGCGTGAGCCACCGTGCCTGGCCTCTGATATCGTTTCTTCTGCTTGATGGATCCAGCTGTTGAAACTTGTGTATGACTCACAAATTCTTGTGCTGTGTTTTTCACCTCTGTCAAGTCATTTATGTTCTTCTCTAAGCTGTTTATTCTAGTTATCATTTAGTCTAAACATCTTCAAGGTTCTTAGTTTCTTTGCATTGGGTTAGACCATGGTCTTTTGACTCAGAGAAGTTTGTTATTACCTAATTCTGAAGCCTGCTCTGTCAATTCGTCAAATTCATTTTCTATCTTGTTTTGCTCCCTTGGTGGTGAGTTGTAGTCCCTAGTAGGAGGAGAGGCGTTCTGATCTTTGATGTATTCATCCTTTTTTGTGCTGATTTCTTCCCGTCTTTGTGGATTTATCTCCATTTCATCTTTGAAGTTGGTGGAATCTCTGAGTGGACATCCTGCCTGTTGAGGTTGGAGCTATATATCCTGTATGAGGTGTTTTTATTTATTTACTTTTTGCCCGGAAAGGCGCTGCTGGGCTGCCTCTGATTCAGCCAGGCTGCTGGTGGGTCTTCCTGGAGTTTGTTTATGCAGGTGAGATGAGCCCCACCTTCCCAATGGCAAGGTCTTTCCTTCCCCGAGCTGCATCTTCCCGGTCAGGGTCAAACGGGGGTATTGGCTGCAAAACTCTCCAGCACTCAGGCTTCAGTTTGTTGGGTTTTGTGGGGTAGGACCCGCCAGGCAGTATGTCCTGTTTCCCTGCTTCCAATTCTGCCTTTTTCTTCCGGACAGGCATTTCCGTCCCGCAGGCGTTAGTCCAAACTTTTGCTCAGGTCCGTGCGGACAACCTGCGGGCCAGGTGGGCCAGAGCCGTCGCTCAGATTTGCACCACCAAGCCCTCTGGGTCTCACTCACTGGCAGCTGCACTCCAGAGTTGCCCCCTCTCAGCCATGTTGGTGGCTCCCCAAAAATAATTTTAGACCTAAAGTAATTTTACTCCCCAAAGTAAAGTATCATTCAACATCTCCTCCTTGAGGCTTAAGCAAATCTCATAGGCAAAAATGAACAGATCTGGTGCTTCTGTGAATATTGCTTCTATTTTTAATGATTCTGTTTCTAGCTATAGGTCTATTAAGAGCTCTCTTTTAAAACAATTTTTGTTTATTTTTAATTTATATAAAATAGCTATGTTTTGACCTTTCCTTTTTTGTTGGTTTAAACAGTCATTCAAAAATAAAACACAAGAAATTTTTTGTTTGTTTGTTTTTGTTTTTAATTAAGATCGAATGTTTACATTATCCCTTCATAGGCAGGATAATAGTAAAGGTTGTGCTTCAATTTTAAAAGCACAAAAACAAAAATAAAGAGTATGATAGAAAAAAATGTTAAGCAAAAATACTGGTAAACACAAATAAACTTGAAAAATATTGTTACCAAAATAGTCATGTGTGAGTTGAAAAATAATATGAAAATAATAGACTGAAAAAAGTACCAATGAATATAAACAAATGGTTGAGAATTAAATATTTCTTCACCAATAATGTTTTAATGTTTAACTCTAAAATTTTATTGAAGAAAGGTTAACAGAAACATCACATAAAGCTATTGATTGGTTTTATAGAGTAAAAAAATATATTAGTCCATTTTCATTTCTGTAAAGGAATAACTGACTGGGCAATTTATAAAGAAAAGATATTCAGTTGGCTCACGTTTCTGCAGGCTGAGCAAGAAGCATGGTGCCGGCATCAGCTTCTGGGGAGGCCTCAGGAAGCTTCCAGTCATGGCAGAAGGTCAAGGAGAGCCAACATGTCATTTGGCAGGAGAGGGAGCAAGAGGGAGCGGGGAGGCGCCAGACACTTTCAAATGACCAGATCCCATGAGAGCTCACCCACTATCACCAGGACAGTACCCAGGGGAGGGTGCTGAACCATTCATGAGGGATCCGCCCCATGATTCAGTCATCTCCTACAACCCCCCACAGCCAAAAACGGGAATCATAGTTCAACATGAGATTTGGAGGGGACAAACCTCCAAACCATATAGTAAACATGTTGATGTTTTTATATAAATAGCACATAAAACTATCAAATTGACAATAAGGGGAAAATGAGTAAATAAGCCTAATTTAATGCAATGTAAGAAAAAAAAAGGAGACTAAAAAGAAATGAGAATGCATGGCAAATCAAAAACGTAACATACGGTGACAGAAATAGCACCAAATACGTCATCAATCAAAATAAAGATACAAATAATAAACTCCCTTATTCAAAGTTGTAGATTATCAGAAAGAAACAAATGGAAATCTATCTACATCCATGTTAAAAGAACAACTTGAAACATATAAAGAGGCAAAAATAGTGAAAATTAGAGTTATTTAAATGAACCTAACCAGTAAAACAAGATGGTGTAACTTTCACTAGCAAATAAAATCGACTTTTTAGCAAACAGAAACACCTGCGGAAACAGAAAGTGTAACAGTGGGCAGGGCGCGGCGGCTCACGCCTGTGGTCCCAGCACTTTGAGGGGCTGAGGCGGGCAGGTCAAGAGGTCAGGAGTTCAAGACCAGACTGGCCAACATGGTGAAACCCCATCTCTACTAAAAAGCACAAAAATTAACTGGGCATCATGGCTGCTGCCTGTGATCCTAGCTACTTGGGAGCCTGGGATAGGAGAATTGCTTGGCCTGGGACCTGGGAGGCAGCGGTTGCAGTGAGCCGAGATCGTGTCACTGCTCTCCAGCCTGGGCTACAGAGTGAGAGTCCATCTCAAAAAAAAAAAAAAAAAAAGTATAAACACACTTATCCTCTATGTACATAACGACATAGAGTCCACAAACAATGACAAACAGGCAAGAAAACAATGGGCAAATCTGTCACCATCATCAGTGCTTTTAATAAAATATTCTAAAAATGAATGGAGCAAGAAAACAAAATTAGTTGCAATAAAAAATTTGAATAGCACAAACTATTATGCTTGATCGAATAAATACCTATAGAAACCTGTACTCAAGGATCTCAAAACTCTCAGTTCCCTTTTTAAGTATATCCAACTTTTAAAACTTCAACATGCAGTGAGATTCAGAAAAGCTTTTAAGGGCCAAAAAACTGTTATTTTCTATTAACAAAAAAAAAAATACCAGGAGAAAGTAACACAAAATCATCACCAATACTAAAGCACTTATAAATTAAAAACTAAAACCCAAATAATGTATTACTCAACGACAAAGTTCTAGGAGAAATTAGAAGATATTTCAGACTTAATAAAAGCAAAGCACTCGGAGGGTACACCAACATAATATTTAGGGGAAAAGTTACTACTTTATGTTTCAAAATCTCCAAAGGGATAGGGAATGAACAGTATTAATCAAATCCAAAATTTACAAAAATAGAGTAAAAACACATTTTAAAATGTTAGACAAAATAAAATGAATATAAATTAAATATAAAATAGAGCATGTATAAAAGACATTTTACTTAAAGACATAAAAATATTCAAACAACGTAAATGGTTGGTAAGGAGAAAAGTTAATGTTCACATAATATTTTGATTATGAAATGCATTGTAAGATAGAGTGGATACTTTTTAAAATCATACAAAACGAATTTCATGCCATTTTATCCTGTTAGCCTAGCCTTGATGCCAAGGCCAGAAATGAAAAAGCATAAAACATGAAAATGATAACAAAAGGACACCTAATGTTCATTAAGCTTTTCAGACACCAGGCATGATTCGAAGCACTTCGCTTTGGTAAGCGTGTAAAGCACTGACGAAATACAGTGAGATAAATAACCTGCATTTTATATGTAAGACAACCGAAACACGGAGAGTTTGGGATCATTTGCCAGTTTTTTCGTTATTTGAATTAAATAATCAATTACATACTATTATAGTATTTGTCAGTATTTTATAGATGTAATACATATTCCTGTCTTCAATTATGTGTATGAAATGTATATGTGTACATATGTGTGCATGTAATATTTCTATACACATATATATAATCCTACATAAAATTTATGCAAACAAAATGTAGCAAGATAGATTACAACCTTGGTATGGAGAATAATTTATTTCACAGAACAAAATTTATATGAACCATAATGGAAATATTTGATAAATATGGCTACATTATTATTTATAACTCATGTAATAAAACATAGTATAATCAACATTAAACTGCAAGTAATATAATAATAGTACATTTTTTTACCAAAAAGGAGATTTGTATCTAGAAAATATGAAAAGGCTTTTAAATATATAGCAGACAATTGACAGATGAGAAAATCTTATGCATGCAAACATAAGCAGATGTTCAATCCTGCTAGCCAGTGAGAAGTAGTTAACAATGAAATGCAATGTTCAGGAATGTAAACTAAAATAACAATGCATAATATTTTATTCTCAAATTCACTGGAGAGTGAAGCTTCAGTCAGTGCTGGTAGGAATGGAGACAAGCACAACACTGTGGAGAACTGGGCGACCCATAATGAAGTGAAAACCAACCGGACCTGGACTACTCCTCAGTCATGAAAAAGAATGAAATTGTGTCTTTTGCAGTAAAATAGATGAAACTGGAGCCCATGCTCTTAAGAGAAACAAGCCAGGGACAGAAAGACAGATAGTACATGTTTTCACTCATAAGTGCGTGCTGAAAATGTATTCACATTGACCTAGACAGTGGAATGATAGGAAATGGAAATTTAGAAAAAGGAGGGGGTGGGGGAAGGGAGTTGCAGAGTTCATTATTGGGGACCATATACACTGTTTGGGTACCGGACAGCCTGTGAGCGCCAATTTGACCATTACGCAATCTATGTATGTGACAAAATTGCACACACAGCCTACAAATTTGTCAAAAAATATTTCTTTAAAAGATAAATTACCTCCTTCCTTCTGCTGGTGAGGTGTTTATTGATACTGTTCTACCTTTAAGATGGATCATTCATACTTTAGAAATTTTAGTCATTCTATTTTTAAAAAATAAGGATTTAAAGCTAAATGTTCCTTCTGAAGTACTGTTTGGCTCCATGTCATGACTTTTGATACATTTTATTTTTATTGTTTAGTTTTAGTTTTTTAAAAAATTTCATTATCATTTATTTAACCCATAAGTTACCACATGTGGGCTTTTAAACTTCCAAACATTGAACTTTACACTTAACTTTTTATTTTCTTCTAAATAAAATTGTTCTGAATGTTTTCACTTTAGACAAATTTTGCCTGTTCTACAATTTTGTGTTAATTAATGTATATTATATGTAATTTTTAATTCAACTTCTTCCACTCAACATTATGAATGTGAAATTTGTCCATGTTGTTTATTGCAAGAGTAGTTCACTCCTCATTACTCAGTGACATTCTACTGCATGAATATATCAACTCACATGTCTATTGCCTATTGACAGACATTTGGGTTGTTTCCAGGGTTTAGCTACTGTTAACGAAATGATTCTGACCGTAAAAAATGTAACCTATGACCCAGAAATTCTGTTTCTAAGAATATGTGTCATTGCAATCGTCCATTAAAAGAATTGTAGAGTCATGTTCCAGATACAGATTTCTAGTCTTATGCCATGTTTACTCAATTATAAGTAAGTAATTTCTGTTGTATTATAAATATGTATTAGATGATAAATGTCACACTCATTTTTAAAGTATGTTTAATTAAATAAAAATATATGATGAATATCATCATCATATGTTTTTATAATTTCATTATATATATCATATACAATGAATATCATCAGTGATAAAATATATGAACAAGCTCTCTGAATCTCATAAATACTGTATTGTTTCTTTTAATAAATTTATATATCTATTTCACTTCTAAAGAAATGTATGCTGGCTGGGTGCAGTGGCTCACACTTTGGGAGGCCAAGGGAGGAGGATCACTTGGGGTCAGGAGTTCAAGACCAGCCTGTCTGACATGGAGAAACCCACCTCTACTAAAAATACAAAAAAATTAACCAGTGTGGTGGCACATACCTGTAGTCCCAGCTACTCAGGGTGCTGAGGGAGGAGAACTGCTGGAACCTGGGAGATGGAGGTTGCAACGAGCCAAGATCACACCTCTGTACTCCCACCTGGGCAACAGAGTGAGGCTTTTTCTTGAAAAAAAAAAGGAAAAGACATGTATGCTAATTATCTACTTTGTTGAAATTTGTTTTCCTATCATACGTTCCTACAAAATATAAAAAATTACAGATTTTAAATATTTTGTGCTTGTAGTGATCTAGGTGATAAATTTATATTATTCAATAATCATTTAGCAGAATTAATGACAATGTTCAAATCAATAGAAAATGATAATTTCTCTCCAAAATGTGATTCTGGCATTGATGTGTCAGAAGAGAATATAGAAATGTACTTCTGCTTCCTTGATAACACGCAGAGTGTGTGGCTGAGACACACATCAAGATGTGGGTGCTAAGTCAATTCTCATTGCGAAGAATGGAGAAAATGAAAAAGGCACAGAGAAACTGATATTGCAGAGCATGCACTTTCCGAATTACAAAATAAATCAGACAAAAATAAATACAGATCAATAATAGAACAGGTAAATAAATGCATAGATAAACAGATAGATGGAGACAGACAACAGACAGCGTTCAAAGCCTTTCCATGTGCTTTCTGCTGTGAGGAATTAGTGTTCCACAACCTTTAATAGTATTCATTGAAAATACTGGCTGTTTTCATGGGATGGTCTGCCTTAGCTCAAGGTGCTATAATCAAATACTATAAACTGGGTGGCTTCATCAGCTTAGTTTGGGAGGCTGGGAAGTCCAAGATCAAGGCACTGGCAGATTTGACGTCTGGTGATGATTCATTTCTGGCTTATAGACGGCCACCTTCTTGCTGTATCTTCACATGTTGAAGAGGCTCTGGTCTCTTCATCTTCTTTTTATTTTTTTTCTGATAAAATGGACTTTATTTGTTTTACATATAGATATATATTTCTATTGTGCTTTAGGCTCTGGGGTACATGTGCAGATCATGCAGAATTGTTACATAGGTACATACACGAAAATGTAGTTTGCTACCTCCATCCCCGCTTCACCTATATCTGGCATTTATCCCCATGTTATCCCTCCCAAACCTCCCTACCTCCCACTGTCCCTCCCCTACCCCTGCAACAGACCCCAGTGTGTGATGTTTCCCTCCCTGTGTCCATGTGTTCTCATTGTTCAACACCCACCTATGAGTGAGAACAAGCTGTGTTTGATTTTCTTTTCTTGTGTCAGTTTGCTGAGAATGATGGTTTCCAGATTCATCCATATTCCTACAAAGGACACGAACTCATCATTTTTTATGGCTGCATAGTATCCCATGGTGCACCTGTGCCACATTTTCCTTGTCCAGTCTATCATCGATGATCATTTGGGTTCGTTCCAGATCTTTGCTATTATAAACAGTGCAGCAATGAACATACATGTGCAGGTGTCTTTATAATAGAACGATTTATAACCCTTTGGGTATATATCCAGTAATGGGATTGCTGGGTCAAATGGAATTTCTATTTCTAGATCCTTGAGGAATCTCCACACTGTCTTCCACAATGGTTAAACTAATTTGTACTCCCACCAACAGTGCAAAAGTGTGCCTATTTCTTCACATTCTCTCCAGCATCTGCTGTCTCCAGATTTTTTAATGATCGCCATTCTAACTGGCGTGAGATGGTATCTCAATGTGGTTTGATTTGCATTTCTCTAATGACAAGCGATGATGAGCATTTTTTCATGTTTGTTGGCCTCACATATGTCTTCTTCTGAAAAGTGTCTGTTCATGTCCTTCACCCACTTTTGTATGGGTTTGTTTGTATTTTTCTTGTAAATCTGTTTTAGTTCTTTGTAGATTCTGGATATCAGCCCTTTGTCAGATGGGTAGATTGCAAAAATATTTTCCTATTCTGTTGGTTACTTGTTCACTCTAATGATTGTTTCTTTTGCTGTGCAGAAGCTCTGGAGTTTAATTAGATCCCATTTGTCAGGAAGGGGTCCAATTTCTGTCTTCTGCACATGGCCTACCAGTTTTCCCAACACCATTTATTAAACAGGGAATCCTTCCTCCATTGTTTGTTTTTGTCAGGTTTGTCAAAGATCAGATGGTTGTAGATGTGTGACATTGCCTCCAGGGCCTCTGTTCTGTTCCATTTGTCTGTATCTCTGTTTTGGTATCAGTACCATGCTGTTTTGGTTACTGTAGACTTGTAGTATAGTTTGAAGTCAGGTAGTATGATGCCTCCAGCTTTGTTCTTTTTGCTTAGAATTGACTTGGCTATGCAGGCTCTCTTTTGATTCCATATGAAGTTTATGAGGTTTTTTTTCAGGTCTGTGAAGAGGGTCATAAGTAGCTTGATGGGGATAGCATTGAGTCTGTAAACTACTTTGGGCAGTATGGCCATTTTCACAATATTGATTCTTCCTAACCATGAACATGGAATGTTTCTCCATCTGTTCGTGTCCTCTCTTGTTTCGTTGAGCAATGGTTTGTAGTTCTCCTTGAAGAGGTCCTTTACGTTCCTTGTTAGTTGTATTCCAAGGTATTTTATTCTCTTTGTAGCAATTGTGAACGGCAGTTTGTTCTTGATTTGGCTCTCTTTAAGTCTGTTATTGGTGTAGAGGAATGCTTGTGATTTCTGCACATTGGTTTTGTATCCTGAGACTTTGCTAAAGTTGCTTATCAGCTTAAGGAGATTTTGGGCTGAGACGATGGGGTCTTCTAAATATATAATCATGTCATCTGCAGATAGAGACAATTTGACTTCCTTCTTTCCTAATTGAATACCCTTTATTTCTTTTTCTTGCCAGATTGCTCTGGCTAGAACTTCCAGTACTATATTGAATAGGAGTGGTGGGAGAGGGCCTCCTTGTCTAGTGCCAGATTTCAAAGGGAATGTTTCTGGGTTTTACCCATTCATTATGATATTGACTGTGGGTTTGTCATAAATAGCTTTCATTATTTTGAGATACATTCCATCAATACCTGGTTTATTGAGAGTTTTTAACATAAAGGGCTATTGAATTTTGTCAAAGGCCTTCTGCATCTATTGAGATAATTATGTGGTTTTTGTCTTTGGTTCTGTTTATGTGGTGAATTACATTTATAGACTTGCATATGTTGAACCAGCCTTGCCTCCCTGGGATGAAGCCTACTTGATTGTGGTGGATACGCTTTTTGATGTGCTGTTGCATTTGGTTTGCCAGTATTTTATTGAAGATTTTTGCATCTATGTTCATCATAGATATTGGCCTGAAGTTTTCTTTTCTAGTTAAATCTCTGCCAGGCTTTGGTATCAGGATGATTTTGGTCTCATAAAATGATGTGGGAAGGATTCCCTCTTTTTGGATTGTTTAGAATAGTTTCAGAAAGAATGGTACCAGCTCCTCTTTGTACCTCTGTGAACCCATCTGGACCTCAGATTTTTTGGTTGGTAGGCTATTAATTGCTGCCTCAACTTCAGCCCTTGTTATTGGTGTATTAAGGGTTTTGACCTCTTCCTGGTTTAGGCTTGGGAGGGTGCAAGTGTCCAGGAATTTATCCATTTCCTCCAGGTTTACTGGTTTATGTGCATAGAATTGTTTATAGTACTCTCTGATAGTAGTTTGTATTTCTGTGGAATCAGTGGTGATATCCCCTTTATCATTTTTTATTGCATCTATTTGATTCTTCTGTCTTTTTTTTACTATTAATCTGGCTAATGGTCTATTTTGTTGATCTTTTCAAAAAACAGCTCCTGGATTTATTGATTTTTTCAAGGTTTTTTTTGCATCTCTATCTCCTTCAGTTCTGCTCTGATCTTAGTTATTTCATGTCTTCTGCTAGCTTTTAATTTTTTTTCTTTTGATCTTGCTCCTCTAGCTCTTTCAATTTTGATGATAGAGTGTCAATTTTAGATCTTTCCTTTCTTCTCATTTCGGCATTTATTGCTATAAATTTCCCTTTGGTCACTGCTATAAATGTGTCCCAGAGATTCTGGTATGATGTTTACTCATTTTTTTTTTTTTTTTTTTAAGAAAGAAAGAGAAAGAGAAAAGAGGGAGAGAAAACAGGAGTCTTGCTCTATGGCCCAGGCTGGAATGCAATCTAAAAGTAGGTATTATAAACCTCTTTTTTGCCGATAATTGTGCTTAACAGCAGAGACAGGAAGGAATAGGGAAAGAAAATAAACAAACAGCCAACCAATATTTCATTTAAATCTGTGAAGTGCTGTGCAAATGCTGAAGAGTGATTTGCTTCCAATTATGTGGTCACTTTCAAAATAGGTGTAATGTGATACTGAGAAAAAGGTATGTTCTGTGGACCTGGGGTGAAGAATTCTATACATATTCACTGAGTTTACTTGTTCCAGGTCTGAGTTCAAATCATAAATGTCCCTGTTAATTTTCTATCTCATTGATCCATTGAATATTAACAATGTGGTGTCAATGTCTCCCTCTATTATTGTGCGGGAGTCAGAGTCTCTTTATAAGTCATTAAGAACTTGTCTTACATATCTGGGTGCCCCTATATTGGGTGCATATATGTTTATGATCATTGACTCCTATTGTTGCGTTGATCTTTTTATCATTATGTAACCTCATCCTTTGTTTCTTTTAGTCTTTGTTGCTATTGTAGTCTATTTAGTCAGAGACAAAAGTTACAACTCCTGTTTTTTGGTTTTTTTTCCTCTCCATTTGACTGGTGAGTCTTCCTCCAACCTTTTGTTTTGAGTCTTTGTGTGTCCTTGCTTATGAGATGGATGTGGATACAGAGTGCCGATGTGTTTTCACTTTTAATTCAGTTTGAATGTCTGTGTCTTTGATTAGGGCATTTAATCCATTTAAATTCAGGATTAATATTGATATTTGTGAGTTTAATATTGTCGTTTACTGCTGGCCGGCTATTTTGCCCATTAGTTGATATGGATACTTCATTATGGAGATACTCTTTACCTTTTGGTAAGTTTTTGGGATGACTGACACTGGTTCTTCCTTTCTGTGTATAGCGTTTCTTTCAGAAGCTCTTGTAAAGCAGGCCTGGTGGTGATGAAATCTCTGAGTGCTTGCTTGTTCATGAAAAATTTTATTTTTCCTTCATTTATGAAGCTTAGTTTGGCTGGATATGAGATTCTGGGTTGAAAATTCTTTTCTTTGAGAATATTGAATATTGACCCCCACTCTCTTCTAGTTTGTAGGGTTTCTTCTGAGAGATCTACTGTGAGTCTGATAGGCTTCCCTTTATGGGTAACCTGACCCTTCTCTCTAGCTGCCCTTCGAATTTTCTCCTTTATTTCAACCCCAGTGAATCTAACGATTATGTATCTTGGAGTTGCTCTACTTGAGGAATATCTTTGTGGTGTTCTCTGTATTACCTGGAGTTGAGTATTGTCCTGCCTTACTAGGTTAGGAAAGTTTTCCTGAGTAATATCCCAAAGAATATTTTCCAGCTTGGATTCATTCTCTTCATGACATTCAGGTACACCTATCAAACGTAAATTAGGTCTTTTCACATAGTCCCATATTTCTTGGAGACTTTGCTCATTCCTTTTTACTCTTTCGTCTCTAATCTTGTCTTCTGGTTTCATTTAATTAAGTTGGTCTTCGACCTCTGATATCCTTTCTTCTGCTTGATCAATTCAAGTGTTAAAACCTGTGCATACTTCTCGGCGTTCTTGTATTGTATTCTTCAGTTCCATTAATTCACTTATATTCCTCTCTAAATTGTGTATTCTTGTTAGGATTTTGTCAAACCTTTTTTCAAAGTTCTTAATTTGTTTACATTGGGTTTGAACATGTTCTTTTAACTCACGAAAATTTCTTATTATCCACCTTCTGAAGCCTGAATCTGTTAATGGAACACACTCATTCTCCATCAGGCCTTGTTCCCTTGTTGATGAGGAACTGTGATCCTCTGTAGAGGGAGTGGCATTCTGATTTTGGGTATTCTCAGCCATTTTATGCTGGTTTCCTCCCATCATTGTAAATTTATCTACCTGACATCTTTGTAATTATCGACTTTCAAATTAGGTCTCTGAGTGGACGTCCAACTTGTTAATTCCCAGCGCCAAAATCTGAGCAACCCACTGCGCCACCTAAAACAGCTGTCTGGGTGTCTCTGGTCTGGCTTCTCTCCTGAATCCCTTCTTCAACTGGCTGACTGGGCAGCTCTGCCCCTTCCCGGAGCTCCAAATGTCGACCAAAAGGGGACCCAGACATTTACTCTGCACCAAGAACCACCACGCAAGGACACTGGCAAAACTGCTGCGCCGGCTGCAAGAGTCACACTGGCGACCCGTGGGGCTTCTCTGCTGGCAATCTCCTGCTCCTTGAGCAACAAAACCTCATCGGAAAGTGTGGCGTCCTCTCGTTCTCTGCACTCTCACTGGGAGCTACAAGCCTGAGCTGCTAGTGATTGGCCATCTTGGATCTCTCTTCCCGATGTGTACTCATTTTTATTGGTTTCAAAGAAAATCGTTATTTCTGCCTTCATTTCATTGTTTATCCAGTCAACGTTCAAAAGCCAGTTGTTCAGTTTCCATGAAGTGGTGTGGTTCTGAGTTAGTTTCTTAATCCTGAGTTCTAATTTGATTGTGCTGTGGTCCGAGAGACTGTTTGTTATGATTTCTATTCTTTTGCATTTGCTGAGGAGTGATTCACTTCAAATTGTGTGGTCAATTTTAGAGTAGGTGTGATGTGTGGCTGAGAAGACTGTATATTCTGTGGATTTGGGGTGGAGAGTTCTATAGACATTTATTAGGTTTGCTTGGTCCAGTTCTGAGTGCAAGTCCTAGATATCCTTGTTAATTTTCTGTCTCATTGATCTGTCTAATATTGACAGCGAAGTGTTAAACTCTCCCACTATTATTGTGTGGGAGTCTAAATGTCTTTGTAGGTCATTAAGAACTTGCTTTACGTATCTGGGTGCTCCTGTATTGGGTGTGTATATAATTAGCATTGTTAGTTCTTCTTGTTGCATTGATCCTTTTACCATTATGTAATACCCTTTTTTGTCTCTTTTGATCTTTGTTGGTTTGAAGTCTATTTTATCAGAGACTGGGATTGCAACTCCTGCTTTTTTTTTTTTTTTTTTTTTTTTTGCTCTCCCTTTGCTTGGTAAATCTTCCTCCATCCCTTTATTTTGAGGCTACGTGTGTCCTTGCACATGAGACGGGTTTCCTGAATACTGCACACCAATGGGTTTTGACTTTTTATCCAATTTGCTAGTCTGTGTCTTTTGATTGGGGCATTTAGGCCACTTACATTTAAGGTTAATATAGTTATGTGTGAATTTGATCCTGCCATTTTGATGCTAGCTGGTTGTTTTGCCCATTAGTTGATGCTGTTTCTTCACTGTGTCGATGGTCTTTGCCAATTGGTACGTTTTTTGAGTGGGTGGTACTGGTTGTCCCTTTCTGTGTTTAGTGATTCTCTCAGGAGCTCTTGTAAGGCAGGCCTGGTGGTGATGAAATCTAGCAATTTCTTGTACATAGAGGATTTTATTTCTCTGTTGCTTAGGAAGCTTAGTTTTGGCTAGATATGAAATTCTAGGTTGAAAGTTCTCTCCTTTAAAGATGTTGAATATTGGCCCCCACTCTTCTGGCTCGTATAGTTTGTGCTGAGAGATCTGCTGTGAGTCTGATGGGCTTCCCATTGTGGGGAAGCTGATCTTTCTCTCTGGCTGCCCTTAGCATTTTTTCCTTCATTTCAACCCTGGTTAATCTGACAATTATGTGCCTTGGGGTTGCTCTTCTTAAGGAATATCTTTGTGGGGTTCTCTGTATTTCCTGGACTTGAATATTGGCCTGCCCTGCTAGGTTGAGGAAGTTCCCCTGCATAATATCCTGAAGAGTGTTTTCCAACTTGGATTCATTCTTCCCTTCACATTTAGGTACACCTATCAAATGTAGATTTGGTTTTCCACATAATCCCATATTTCTTGGAGGCATTGTTTATTTCTTTTCACTCTTTTTTCTCTAATCTTGCCTTCTTTTATTTCATTGTGTTGATCTTCAATCTCTGATATTCTTTCTTCTGCTTGGTCAATTCAGCTATTGAAACTTGTGTATGCTTTGTGAAGTTTTCCTGTTGTGTTTTCAGCTCCAGGAAGTCATTTATATTGTTCTCTAAGCTGTTGATTCTCCTTAGCATTTTCTTCTAACCTTTCTTCAGGGTTCTCCGTTTATTTGCATCAGGTTAGACCATGGTCTTTTGACTCAGAGAAGTTTGTTTCTGAAGCCTGTTTCTGTCAGTTCATCAGATTCATTCTCCGTCGAGCTTTGTCCCCTTGCTGGTGAGGAGCTGTGATCCCTTGGAGGAGGAGAGGAATCTGGTTTTTGATGTTTTCATCCTATTCCCACTGGTTCCTATTCCCTGTTCTTCCCGTCTTCATGTCTTTATCTACCTGTGGTCTTTGTAGTTGGTGACTTTGGGATGGGATCTCTGAGTGGATGTCCTTTTTGTTGATGTTGAAGTTATTGCTTTCTGTTTTTTAGTTTTCCTTCTAACAATCAAGCCTCTCTACTGTAGGACTTGCTGGAGGTCCACTCCAGGCCCTGCTTGCCTGGGGAGCACCTGCAGTGGCTACGGAACAGTAAGGGTTGCTGCCAGTTTCTTCTTCTATCTTCCTCCCAGAAGATTACCTATCAGATATCAGCCTAAGCTCTCCTTTAGGAGGTGTCTCTTTGGATATACGGGAGTCAAGGAGCTACTTGAGAAGACAGTCTGTCCCTTACAGGAGCTCAAGTGCTGAGCTGGGAGCTCCATTGTTCTGTTCAGAGCTGCTGGGCAGGTACCTTTAAGTCTGCTGCAGTGGAAATCAAACCGCCTTTTTTCCCAGGTGCTCTGTCCTGGGAATATTGGGCTTTACTTATAAGATTCTTACATGCTGCTGCCTTTTTTCAGAGATGTCCTGCCCAGCAAGGAGGTAGCCTAGTCGCAGTCTGCCAGCAGAGGCGTTACTGAGCTGCCATGGGCTCTGCCCAGCTGCTGTGTGAACTTCCTTGTGGTTTTGTTTACAGAGGTATAGTTGGAATTGCCTCAGTAATGGCAGACTGCCACAGTAATGGTGGACTGCCTCAGTAGTGGTGGACTGCCTCGGTAATGGTCCCTTCCCCACACTGAGCTGGACCATACTGGGTCCAGCTGTGCTTCCTGTGAAACCCACAATCCAGAGCATTTCAGATTGCTGGTCATTGTTGGGCTGGGACCCACTGAGCCAGATCTCTTGGCTCCCTGTTTCACCCCCCTTTTTTTCAGTTGAATGGGTGGCTCTGTCTCCCAGGCATTCCAGGCACCATTTGAAATGGCTGCCCAGATTTGTGTGTTTTTGTGCTGAGATCTGCGGTGCTGGCTGAAACAACTGTGCTGGAAACTCGTGGTACTTTTCAGCCGAGGAATCTCCTGGTCTGTGGGCAGTAAAACTCTTTTAGACAAGCAGTGATCACTCACCCTCTGCATTGTTCTCTCTGGGAACTGCACTCCAGGATTGTTCCTATTCGGCCATCTTGGATTTCCCCCAAAATGGACTTTTCTTTCTTTCTTTCTTTCTTTCTTTCTTTCTTTCTTTCTTTCTTTCTTTCTTTCTTTCTTTTCTTTTCTTTCTTTTTTTTTTTTTTTAGTGAGATAAGATCTCACTATTTTGCCCAGGCTCGTTTGGAACCCCTGGCCTCAAGTGATCCTCCCACTTTGACCTCCCAAAGTGCTGGGATTACAGGTGTGAGCTATCACACCCAGCCTCTTCCTCTTCTTACAAGGGCACTAATTCCATCTTGGGGCCTCCACCCTCCAGGCCTTATTGAAACTTAATCACCTTCCAAATCCCCACATCTTAATGCCATTACATTGGAGATTAAGACTTCAATGTATTAAATTTGGAGACACATTCATTCTGTAGCAAGGCCCTCAGGAGCATTGTATCCTTGACAATAGTATGGACATAGAATAAACAAGATCATTAAGTAATGTCCATTATATCTGTTGTTCCTTGATACTTCAGGAGGCCAAACACATTCAAACACATCTCCTTTATAATTTTATTTTTAGTGTGAGTGGGTGAAAGATACTAAAATTTAAAGTGCCCCTTTGTTTTTCTAGAGAACTTCACATTGCAGAAAAATTTATTGCAGTAAGATTGAGAATGGAAAAAATATCTACCCTTACTCATAAAGTGGAGGATAGAAAGTTGTAGAAGGGAAGAAAAAAAAAGCAGAAAAGAAAACTGTGACAGAGAATAGAATAAATAGCAAGATTGTTTATTTAAATGTAGGCCTATAGAAAACTATGTTAAATATAAGCAGCCTAAATCTTTAGTTAAATGACAGGGATTGTAAGATTGCAAAAAAGAGCAATATTCAAATACATGTCATCTACAAAAAAAATCTACCTTACTTCAGCCTGGGTAACAGAGTGAAACCCCATCTCAAACAAGCAAGCAAACAAACAAAGAGGAGAGAAAAGAGAAAGAAATCCCCTATGAAACACAAGGTTTCAAAGCAAAAGGGTAGAGATATTTGTATCAGGCTAACACTAAGCAGAAAGCTATGGTGGCAATATAAGTAAAAAAGTAGATGTAGAAAACTAAATGGTAATAGGGATTTAAAGGGACATTTGACAATGATAAAGAGGACAAATTATCAAGGAGACAAAACAACCATAAACACATATGCAGCAAATAACATGTTCAGAAGACAAGAAGCTAACTTACAGAACTGAGGAGAGAAACCAAAAAAATCTATAGCTTTGTAGATTTTACTAGTCATCTTTTAATAACTAATAGAACCAAAAGACAAAAATGTCATCAGCAACATTGTCAACCAACTTGACACGTGATGAGCCTTCATGACTCAATCAGTTCCCCAAAGGCCCTACCTCTTAATGCCACCATAACGGGGATCAGTTCAACATGAAGTTTGGAGAAACACATTTAAACCATCGAAGTTCAGAAGGCTGAGACATTCCTGCAAAACCAGCAGTACAGTTTTGAACCCACTCCTTTCATCTCGTTTCAGCAAATCATTTTCCAAAATATGAGGATGTTGGCAAAAGCAGTTCATTCCACAGTCATCAAGATTCTGTGTAAAACACGCACAGATCTGGGCGGTGAATCCAGAGCCACCAAGGTGTCTTCCAGTGTGCTCCTGGTTACTGTTGCTGTATCGTCATGCTGCAACCAGGTGCAACACTGATCAAGCCCCTCCTGATGGGCTTTAAATGCACCATACTTACATATTGCACAGATTCCGGCAGCTTAACTTGTAAATAGCACATCTTCTCATAAATTATTTGACTGGGTTCCCCAAAATCAGTTGCAACTTTTTGCCAACACTGAAGGGAAATGGAAAAATAGGGAAAAGGGGCTCTTTCTAAAATGTGCTTCTGCTCCCTTTGATGAATGGTTTTAAAAGTATGCTCTTCCTCTCTGTTTTCAAGATAATAATACATATCCAATGTGCAATGGAGTTGAGCTTAGGGCACACATGTTTAGCTCTTATATGGGTTTGTTTTCCTTTAGATATGGGTGGGTAGGTTGCAGCCTGGTGTCTATGCACTGCAGAGGGCCTGGTGCCCACTCGACCGCTTCCTATCCACCTGAAGGGGGTACACTCCACAGCTCACACAGTGTAGACTGACGTGCATGTTTCCTAATGCACTTATCAGGGCCTCTCCTGGACTGAACTGGGATCTCTTCCAATTCCTGTTGTCGTTTTTCTTTCATTAACTCTTTCTTCTAATACACCATCTTGATTATTTTAGTTGCTTTGTAGAAAAGAAAATATCAGGCTCTGATAGTTAAGTGTCAGTTTAAATCAGCATTTTCTTAATTTTATTTTTAACAGCAACAAAACATTTTTGGAAAAAAAAAATTTTAATATCCCAATCTAACCTTTTCCAGGTGGCTACCTTAGTGTTATTCTTACTAAAGAAAATAACCAATAAAAATAAAATTATTGCTAACACCCAAGTGAATTGTTCTAGGATAGGGTCTTGTAGCCTTGAGAACTGCGTTTCTTATTGTAACACAGGAGTGCGGAAACACCACGTTTCCTCCCTTCACTCCTCATCACCCCTGCTCACAGGCTGTTCATGTTTTTGGCAATGTACTGGCCAAGGCCACCCGTGGTCTCCCCAAGATACAGTTGACCAGTGTTGGCCCTTACAAAATAAGAGGACAGATTGTTTTATACATGTGTCCTGAGAATCAGAAATATATCTGTGATGCAAGATCAGACGCACTGTGTTTTGTTGGTTGTGCTTTACTTTTTTTTTTTGAGGGTTCGTATACCATATCTATGTATGCAAATGTTTTGTATTTCTGACAATGTAGAGCTCCGTATAGTTACACATGAGAACCTTCTTCAGCTCGAAGTGCATTGCTCAGCTGCAGAGGCGCACTGAGAGCCTGGTCCCCAGTCATAACACAGAGCATGCAGTGAGAGCCCATTGCCACAGCAGAGGCGCCTGGGAATTTTGCTTTCAGAAAGCTGACCTCTTATTTATTCTCTCTAAGTTTACCTTGGACAGGCAGAGCGGCCATCTTAAGGTAAAGCAGAGCATTGTGGAGGCTTCTGTTGGGGAACGTTGGCTATGGGCCTTGGTAGCAAGATAAAATTTCTATTCAACTATAAAAAATTAAATCTGTAAATATATTATCAGTGAACAAAGTTTTCACATCAGTTGCTTAAACTAGCTTAGTTTACGTAACGGCAACGTGCCTGTCACAGTTCTATACATATAAAGGGATACTATTAAAATGCTTCTTAGAAATTCATCACTCATTTTGTGAACTAGTGGACTTGTTTTGTAAAACTCATTCTCAAAGTACGTACATACAGTGAAGTGCATTTACAGAAAACTGACAAGTGAAAATGTACCCATGTTTTAGTCACGTTATTTTTTTGATGTTGAGTTGTAGCAGTTTCTGATATATTTAGGATATTACTTCCATCGCATTTATAATTTGCAAATATTTTCCCCATCCTATATGCTGCCTTTTCCTTCTGTTGATTGCGTCCTTTGCTTGCAGAAGCTTAGTCTCACCTGCCTATTTTTGCTTCTGTTTCCTATGCTTTGGGGTCATATCAAGAAAATCACCTCCAAGACCAGTGTCTGGAAGATGCTCCCCTATGTTTTCTTCTAGGATTTTGCAGTTTGGGGTCTTACATTTAAGCCTCTAATCCAGCTGGAGTGGATGTTTGCATCTGGTGTAAGGGTCTAATTTCATTCTTTTGCATGATTCAGTTTCCTCAACCATTTGCAGAAGAGATGGTCTCCCTGCTACTGCTCTGCCACCATGCCTGTGTTCCCTGGGATGATCTACTGGAGGATGGCACAGGCCCCGAGGGGGTCACCTAGGGTCCTGCACAAGTGGTTCTAGGTCAGCCAGATGGAGGGCAAGCCCAGCCAAGATCAACAGAGCCGCCTAACTCAAGTGTAGCAACCACAGAAGCACCAGTGAGCTGACATCAGTCAAACCCAGACCGGAGCTGCTCACCCAGACCAGACTCAGAAATACGACAGTGTCTGTACCGTCTGCCACTGAGGACCTGGGGGTGTCATCACCGTGGCATCTTCTCCAGGCCATGGAGTCCTGGGGACACTGTCGGTCAATATGCCCAGCCATAGGGGAGTGGCGCAGGAATTGAGCGTGACCTTCAGGTACTCACTTCACAGGGACTTGCACTCCAAGCAGACTGTGAGAAGACAGCCTTCCTCCAGGAAGCAGCACTCCGCACTGCCGTTCTTGAGCTCCCTGAAAACCAATCACCACCCTGGTTCCTGCCCTTCTAAACCCAGTTCCTCCATGGGGCACCCATTTATCCCCTATAGCAATACATTCTCCCTATGCTCTTTTGGTCATCGTCTGTTCATTTTGCTTACACCCCATGAAATTTGAGCAGGACTTTGCTGTGCACTTTCTAGGCCTTGGGGCCCCGGGAAGCACAGGAGAGGGGAAGGTCTGGTCCTACTGCTGAGTAAAGAGGGGACGTGTGTCATTTACATTGCCTGAGCCTGACTCAGCTCCTTCACTCCAGATCACGTGGGACAAATCACTTACTCTTTCTTAATCTGTTTCTCACCCATAAAGTAGAGTTAATAATGTTGTTTTAAAAAAAAAATGCTTTAAGGATTAAGTGAGATACTATGTGCCATGTCCTTAGCACGATGCCTGGTCATTGTCACTTCTCTTTCCTTTCCTGCAGCCTAAGGGGAAGAAAGCCATTGCACAAGCAACTGCAATGCTGCGTAAGGACAAGGGCTTCCGCCTCATCACTGAGACCAAGAAAGCCCGTGTCAGGGAGCATCTGTCCCATATTTCAAAGATCCAAGAGATTTCATGAAAGAAGTGGCAGCCATCTTGGGAACCAAAAGAAGATGTGGCTCTTAGCAGAGAGAAGGTGTGAGGAGGAGAAAAGCTGCTGCCAGACGAACTCAGAGGCGTGGGGGAAAGGTAAACCCCAAGGAACAGGATGAAATGAGCATGCTCAGTTGCTGGGGAGTGGGGGACAGGGGACAGGATGTCCAGAATTTCAGACAAACTAAAAGCTGTGGGGAACCCTGAACTCCAAGGAACAGGATGAAATGAACACACTCAGACACTGGGCTGGGGAGGCCCAGGATGGGGGATGTGGAACAAGACGTCCAGACATTCAGACAAACCCAAAGTTGTGGGGGAAGCTGAAGACTGAGGCACAAGATGAAATGAGCATGCTCAGACCCTGGGCTGGGGGGTACGGGGTAAGACATTAGGCTGCAGAGTCAGCCAAAGGCACTGCCTAAAGAGGGTTGGTTGAAACCCGCAGGGTGGAGATTCTGTGCTAAGAACAAAAGAAACCCAGAGAGACCTGCAGCAGAATCACACGTGCCACTGAGCACAGTCACCCTCGCTGCCAGGGAGAAAGGATTGGAAACAGTAAAACAGCAGATGCAGAGGGAACTTGGAGGCTGGTTCAGGGACCCGAGTCAACTGTGTGGGCCCCAGACCAGGGTGGTGGGGAGGAAAATGGACAACTTGGGGGAACATGTACCATGGGGTCACTATGACTTTGTGATTGCTGTGCTGTGGGGGAGAGGTTTATGGTTTGGATGGCCAGATAGGGAGTGGAAGAGAAACAGCATGTTAGGGGCGTGAGAATGTGTGGATGTTGAGAGTTAAGGTTTGGATGCTTCAAATTTGTGATACTGGTGTGACGTCTGAGAAGAGGTGGCTGAGAGACAGCGGGCACTGCAAGCTCGGAACTCTAAGGAGAGACCAGCACTGGTAGAAGCCCTGGGTCCTTGAGGTTGGGTGATGTCGGGCTTGAAAAAAAAACAGATCATGGGGGAGTCTGAGAATGAGGAGGCTGGAGCAGACCTTCCAGCCTCACACTTGGCTGCCTCACACTGTGCGCACTAGACCCCGGTGACTCCCAGACCTGCAGAAGATCCACGTCTTCTTTCCCATGCCCTCTACTCTGCAGCAGGTCAGAAGGTAGTTTAGTGGGCTCCGAAGACCCTGCAGGCAGTCAGTGTTCTTCAAGAACAGCAGCCTATAGAGATGCATGTAGCCAGGCACAGGGGGTGGCCCACAGTCCTGAGATCTCCCTCAAGTGTGGGTGGGAAAATGCTTATATTTGCTTTCTCTTTTGGGGATCCTTCTTTATAGGGGAGTGACATGGTTTGACTGTGTTCCCATCCAAATCTGATCTCAAATTGTACTACCCATGTGTCGACGTTGGGAGGAAATTGGTTCATGGGTGTGGTTCCCCCATGCTGTTCTCATGATAGTGAGTGAGTTTCCATGAGCTCTGACAGTTTATCCATGTTTAGAAGTTCCTCCTGCGTTCTTCTCTCTCCTGTTGGCTTGTGAAGGAGGTGCCTGCTTCCCCTTCTGCCATGACCGTAAGTGTCCTGAGGTCTCCTCGGCCATATGGAAATGTGAGTCCGCTAAACCGCTTTCCTTTAGAATTACCCAGTCTCGGGGAAGATTTTTATAGCAATGTGAAAGTGAGCTAATTTAGTGAGTTTGTTAGCAGCTTGGGTTTCTGACAAGTAAAAGGTTACTATAATATTTCTATATTTTGGTGAGAAACAGGTCAAAAGGTGAGGGCATATCCCCACATTATATGGAGAACACCCCCCAGTGCTGGCATGATCGATGGAAGAAAATCACTGTCATGAGTATTCGTCTATCCGAAGTTATCTTCATTCATTCTTTCTCTGGCAGTTAGTGGGTGATTGACTCAGACCAAGGCCATAACTGTGGATTGAACAGCTTCTGCCTTCTCCTCTATAGCTGCTGCAGGGTGCTCAGGAGACAGAAGTCACATGTTCAGGACATCTATAAATGGTAAGGAATCTATCCATCACCTCGTCTATAGTTCTCAGGATACCGTCAGTGAAGGCAAGGTTGTGCTCTATAGAAAAATCTTTAAAAATATAAAAAACACATCTATTGCCAAAAGCCTAGCTTCCTTTGGAAAATATACCCCATCAACTCTGCATTAATACACTCATTCCATGCATAGAAGACACACACACACACGCACACGCACACAGACACACACACATACAAGCACCTACACAGACACAAACACACAGACACACATACAAACACACACACAGACACAAACACACAGACACATACACACATACAAACACACACACAGACACAAACACACATACACACATACAAACACACACACAGACAAACACACACACAGACACAAACACACATACACACATACAAACACACACACAGACACAAACACACAGACACATACACACATACAAACACACACACAGACACAAACACACATACACACATACAAACACACACACATACAAACACACACACAGACACAAACACACAGACACAGACACACATACAAACACACACAGACACAAACACACAGACACATACACACATACAAACACACACACAGACACAAACACACATACACACATACAAACACACACACAGACAAACACACACAGACACAAACACACAGACACAGACACACATACAAACACACACACAGACACAAACACACAGACACATACACACATACAAACACACACACAGACACAAACACACATACACACATACAAACACACACACATACAAACACACACACAGACACAAACACACAGACACAGACACACATACAAACACACACACAGACACAAACACACAGACACATACACACATACAAACACACACACAGACACAGACACACATACACACATACAAACACACACACAGACAAACACACAGACACATACACACATACAAACACACACAGAGACACAAACATACACACAGAAAGAAACACACACACATACAAATACAGACACAGACACACATATAAACATGCAGAGAAACACACACACAGACACAGACACACACAGACACGTTTGTTGATCTCATTACTTTTTATTATTCATGTTTTTACGTTTATTGTAGCCAGCATTTTTCAAGTTCTTGTTCTGTGCCAGGCTTGTGCACTTTGTCTCATTCAATAGCCGTAGCTACCTTCTGATGTGGGTGTTCCCATTGCACAGATGAGGACGAGAATTCCCGAGGAGTTAAGAAATCTGCCCGGGGTCACATGCCTATCCCGTGAATGATGGAACCGTCAGCATTGCAACTCAGAAGCACCATGAGTTTCTTCGGAATATCTAAAACTAATTCTAGCACCCTGCCCACTGCCTCCACCCAAATAAAAACGTACCCCCTCGACTTGCTTACTTGGTGATGAGTGCCCCCCACGTGCAGGCACTCTTGCTGCCTGGCTATGCACAGTGTGCAGGTCTTTCTCACCCCAGGGGTCTCGAGGCTGTGTACAGAAAACAGTCTGCAGTCAGCCTTGAATTCCATGACACTCTCAGAACACAGTTCGAAACTCCTCACTCTCCAGATGACACAAATGACGTTTTTCTCTTCCTCTTACTGATCTGTAAAATGTGCATTCATTCATCAGCAGCTACTTATTATGGAGACTTGGTGTGGGCTCCTGGACAGAGCTTTTCCCTGATCTGCTGGGGGCTGGGCTTCTCACACCCTGGCACGGATCCCCCAATCCCCAAAGTAGCACTTAAAATGCAGGTTGTGAATTAGCAAGTCCAAACCTCTTTTTTTTTTAAAGACATAGTTTTGCTCTTGCTGCTGAGGCTGGAGTGCAGTAGCACGATCTTTGTTCACTACAACCTCCGCCTCCCAGGTGCAAGCAGTTCTCCTGTCTCAGCCTCCCAAGTAGCTCAGATTACAGGCATGCACCACAATGTCTGGTTTTCCTTGTTTTAGTAGAGACAGGCTTTCACCATGTTGGTCAGGCTGGTTGTGAACTCCTGACCTCAGGTGACCCACCTGCCTCGGCCTCCCAAAGTGCTGGGATTATAGGTGTGCATCACGGCACCCGGCCTGTCTGCTTTTCTAGCCACCTCCCAGGGGAAGCTGGCACCCTGAGTCTGTGGGCCACATGTTACTTGGTAGGGCTCCTGGGTGGAAGGATGAGGTTCCCCAGGCAGCTGGCAAGCCCTGGTGAGGCTGCACCCTCAGGACAGGTGCTTCTCTCCGAGTAAGCGCCGGTGCACCTCTTCCAGGCAAGCCGGTCCTATCAGGGCTTACCTGTGCTCCCGAAATTGTGGTGAGTGAAAGAGGGAAGAACCACCTCGCACTCTGCACCCATCCTCCTCCCCAGGTGGCCTTGTCCCCTGGAAGCCTCTGCAAGGAGCACACTGCTGACCATGGAGACTGGCTGCGGCCAGCAGGGCTTCTGCCATGGTCTAGAAAAGCTGTGGCCGGCCCAGGTAGCAAGACGGGGGCCTGTGGGCAGCATAGCTCCACGCAGCGTGTCCACATTGGATGCTTCTCCATTCGAAGGCACAGGTGCCCTTTTGGTAGTGGGCTGAGAGCCACAGGCCGACTCTGTAATTGGAGACCTGCATGTAAGTGAGTTCTATCTAATGCTGTGTCTGTTCACATGATCTCAAAAGAAAGCCCCTCACACACATCTGTGACGGATAGAGAAAGCTGCCGGGCGCTTTGAATGTAACTGGGACTTTTTCAATGGCTGCTTCAAAGGACCATGTTCAAAATGTTGTACCTATTTCTGAAAATCAAATTTCAACTTAATAACTGTCTATAATCCAAAAATATAATCACCAGACGAGAAACACAAATCGCACGCAGTCATTTCATACAAGAAACTTGATGATTAAGAACATACAAATAGGGCCGGGCGCGGTGGCTCACGCCTGTAATCCCAGCACTTTGGGAGGCCGAGGCAGGTGGATCACGAGGTCAAAAGATCAAGGCCATCCTAGTCAACATGGTGAAACCCCGTCTCTACTAAAAAATACAAAAATTAGCTGGGCATGGTGGCACACACTTGTAGTCCCAGCTACTCGGGAGGCTGAGGCAGGAGAATTGCCTGAACCCAGGAGGCGGAGGTTGCGGTGAGCCGAGATTGCGCCATTGCACTCCAGCCTGGGTAACAAGAGTGAAACTCCGTCTCAAAAAAAAAAACAAAAAACAAAAAGAATATACACATAACAAATTGCAATTATCAATAATAGAAAACACTTCTGTTGGACGTTATACACAAATACAAAATGCAATATGCTATCTAGTAAGTTTATGTTTTTATTTTATACAATTTTTTAAATGGTAAATTTTTCACTAAACTGCATACTTCCTTCTAAAGCCTCCTTCAGTTTACTCAGTAGAGTTTAACATTTGTACCGGTGATGTGTCACTTACAGGTTTGAGGAGCACTTCTTGGTGATCCACAAAGACCAACATGGCAGCTGTACCTAAGTCATTTAGAATGTCACTGCAGAGGGAGTTGTGTGCCTAGGGAGGCAAAATGGGAGGCGCCAAGGTGCCGAGTGCCATGCAGATGTTCCAGTCACAGACGGGAGCCAGTCCAAGCACGGAAGGCCACTTTCAGCCAGGAGGCTGTGCAAAATGGCGCTGAGGTTAGATGCCGCCCTGAGAGGACAGTCTTCAGTTTGAGGTGTGCTAATAACGGACAGGAAGAAGAAAGGCAGAAATTAGAAAGTGCAGGCAGCTTTGGAAAGTAGCAGAATGACTTCCCTAAAATAACAAACTTGAGATTACAAATTATGAAGTATGTTGAATTCTAGTCTTGGGCTGGCTCAGACCTAAGTTGATGCTATATATGGTTTTTGTTACGTAGGAATAACATCATGTAATATTTGTTATATGAAGGTTAACACATATACAGAATACAAAACTTAATAGGTTTTGTGTAGAAATTGATAAGCAGATTCTAAAATATGTATGGAAATTGTAGGGGACCTAAAATAGCCAAACAAATTGGAAATAGAACAGAATTGCACAGTTCCTCCTTTCTGATTTCAGAATTAGCTAGGAATCTACAGGGATCAAAGCCGTGTGGCACAGAGTGATGGCAGACTAATAGATCAACAAAATAGAAAGAGCTGGAAATAGACTCAACATTTATGGTGGAAATTCACTTCAAAAGTGGTGTTGAGGGAATTCAGTGGATGAAGAAAGATCTTTTCAACAAATAATGTTGAAAGGGCTTCCCCCTATTGATATGGAAAAAATGCATCCTTACCTCACACCACCCTCAAAAATTACTTTGAGATGGATCACAGAGTTCAATATAATTGCTAAATCGATAAAACCTTCAGGAGAAACTGGGAGAAAACGTTTACAAACGTGGGATTGCTAAAGATTTCCTAAATATGACACAAAATATGTTAACTGTAATGTATTTCTGTGTAATATGTTTTCTGTATTTTTTATATATTTCTGTAATATATTTCTTTATGTGTAAGAGAAGGAAATGGACAAACTGGCCTTTATCAAAATTAAAAATGTATGCCATTGAAAGCACCATTAAGAAAATAAAAATGCAAGTCAGAGAGCAGAAAAAAATATGTTCACAATATCTACATCTGATGAAGAACCTGTATCTGGAATATCTAAATAAACTGTCCAGATTTTTTCAGAGATGGGGTCTTGCTGTGTTGCCCAGTCTGGAGTGCAGTGGTGCAATCATATCATAGCTCACTGCAGCCTCACACTCCTAAGCTCAAGCGGTCCTCACACCTCAGCTTCCCTGGTGAATGTGATTACAGGTGCAGGCTACCAAACCCGGCTTCAAACTGTATAATTTCATAACGAAAACACATGAAACCTAATAAAAACAGGCAAACTATTTGAAGAGATACTTCAAAAAGAAAACTATGTTAGTAGCCTGTAAGAATATGAAAAGGTGTTCCACATCACTAGCCAATAGAAAAGTGCAAATCCAAACCACAAGGAGAAACCCCTAAGACCCAACAGCAGCTAAAATGAAGAACGTTGAAGAGTACCAAATGCTGGTGAGCATGTGGAGCAATCCAAGTTTAAATTTTGTTGAAATTCTCATATATTTCACTTTGAAAACTTTTGGCATTTTAAAAATAAAATCAAGCATATACTTCCTCTAAGAATGAGCAATTTCCCTGTTAGTAATTTACTAGAGAAATAAACACAAAAAGGTTTTCACATACAAATAAATAAATTAATTAAAAATAAAATAAGTCATGTAAAAATGTTCTCAGACCTTTGTTTACAATGGCTGTGCATTGGAAACTCTCGAATAGATTGTGGACTCATTAGAGAAAGGAAAACCCTCCTGATACGATTTGGCTGTGTCCTCCCCCAAATCTCATCTTGAATTATATTTTCCATCATCCCCACGTGGTGTGGGAGGAACCAGGTGGGAGAAATTGAATCATGGGGGCAGTTACCTCCATGCTGTTCTCATGATAGTGAGTGAGTTCTCCAGAGAGCTCACGGTTTTGTAAGGGGTTCCCCACCCCCCTACTCTGCACTGCTCCTTGCTGTCACCGTGTGAAGAAAGACATGTTTGCCTCCTCTTCTATCGTGATTGTAAGTTTCCTAAGCCTGCCCAGCCATACTGAACTGTGAGTCAAGTAAGTGTCTTTCTTTTATAAATTATCCAGTGTTGGGTATGTCCACTAGCAGTGTGAGAATGGACTAAGGCACCCACTGTGGTACATCCACTAGGCAGTAACAAGGAGAAGGCTGCTGAACAGGTAGCAACATTGACGGAACTCGCAGGCATCACGTCAACCTGGAGAATGGGTACAACAGAACAATTCTGTACGGGTGCATTTATCTGAAGCCCAAGAACAGAAGGGCAACGTGGTGTGAGAGAAATCAGAGCAGCAGGGTCCTCAGGAGCTAGGGATTGACTGGAAAGGGCATGAGAGGCATTTCTGGGGGATGGAAACGCTCCTTTCTTGAGGCGTGGGTCACATGCACTAAGCCAAGCCTGTGTAGAAATTCTGGAATTTGCTCTTCCTGAAAGCCCTACTCTCCCACATCTAGCATTCGTTTGATCGCCATGCTAATGTAAGGAGTACTTGCTAAGTTCCTGTCACATGCCTGACCTGACACCACAATGGGTAAAGCAAAAAGGAAAAGTCCTTCCATCTCTCGGAAGCCCCTGGTGGAGTTCACGGTGACCTCACTGAGGAGGCACAGGACTGTAAGGGTGAGTGGAGCACCACCTTGAAGGAGAATTTCATGACCAACGTATGATGCACTTCTGACACGTCAGGGACAGCAGTCTCACGTTACCGTCATTATTGTCATTACCCGGCAACACCAAGATTGCAGCCAGTTCTGCCAAGGTGGGGAAGGGAGGGAGCAGGCAGAGGTCTCGTCAACAAGGTCCCATCTGGCCATGGAACCCAGATGCTGTGGTGAAGATGGCAGGGCAGGATGCCCCACAGTGGCCATGCCCGCTCTGGTACAGGGCCTCTGTCATGGTCTGCAAGCCCCATAAAACCTCGAGTGCCTCAGCCACCTTTCCTGGCTGATGTGCCAATGTCCAAGACACTGAGTCCAGAGCCTCCTGGGGGCAGAACCAGCGCCTGGTGGGCAGTGGCACTGTGATCAGCTGGACCCTGCACTTGCCTCAGTTTTCCGGATGCTCCTCCCTGTGGGGGCAGCTACAGGTCCCTGAAAGGCGGCCCTCAGAGTGTGCCAGTGTCTGACTGAGCAGCCCCAGGCAGTGTTCCTCAGGGGCATTACCACCAAAACTCAGGGGCTAAAAGACACACCACCGTGCTCAGGTGTTCTGACGCCTTTTGCCATTTTTGTGAGCTGAGGGACTTATTCCTTAAACCTGTGCACAACTGAAAGAGTGAAAACCAGGCAAAATGACAGTCACAAGCATGTTTTTGAAGGGAGGCTGACTCTAGCTATGCTGTTTCCATGGGTAGACTGCAAAACCAGACTGTTTCCTCTGGGGAAACATAAGACAACGGTGCCCAGTAAGGAGCTCAAGAAGCGAAAGTGTGGGGTGTCTGAGACTGTGGGGACCCCCAGGGGAGCGCTCCCAGGACGGTGGCCTTCTACTGTCTCCTTCCCAGCCCGTCAGCTGCACAGGGCTCTACCCGGTTTTCTGAGAATCTCAAATTCCTGAATGGACACTGGCACTGGGAATACCATGGCAAACAGGAAATGGCCCGAAGCTGGATCACAGAAGCAAAACAGAAACAGTAAATATTAATGTGCACCTCAAAGACGAAAGTCTCTGCACTTTCTCCAGTAAAGAGTCACAATTTGTCTTTCTAATAAAACCCAAAGAGAGTTCCAGAGTATACTGTGACAAAACACACTTAAAGGGAAAGTATAGAATCACTCTGAAAATGTACATGATGTAAATAGACCCTTCAGAGAGAGAGAGAGAGAGAGAGAGCAATGAGATCCTGAACTACTGTCCCATCTAAATAAAGGATTATTGATTAATGAAAGAAAAAGTATATATGAAAATATACAAGAAATGAAAATAACTCACCACAACAGCACCGTTGACTTCGTTTAATAGGGCAAGAAACTATTTAATTTAAAAATCCATGCACCATGCAGTACCGTAAATACCGTATAATCAGACCAATTCATTCCAGGGATTCGTTCCAATTCGTTCAAGATCTGATCTATACTCAATTTTGGTCTAACTTGCGTTAGATGTTAAATTGAAGCTATAGTACCTTGTCAAACCAAGATAAATACCATAAACTCAAATTATATAAGCTTTTTGAATCTCACTTTTAAAAAATCGGACGGCTACTTTTTTCTATTTTATAATGTCCTAGTTAAATTGCCTAAACCCTTGTTATGTAGAGAATGAAGAACAGTGCTGACTGTTAAGAATCAAGTTATTTTATTTTCAAAGAGATCAAAGCAATTTCTGAGCCCCCACATGAAATAGAAGCACTCATGTTAAACCACCATGGAAGAGCTGGGTGGTTACCAGGAGCTGCATATGTGGGCGTGTGCAAGTGCGTGCATGTGATGAGTGCATTTAATAACATGAAAGTACGTGAAATCCCTGCCTTTTGTCATGCTCTATTAATTGGAAAATAACTCTTGATATCCTAATCTTATTCAACAATCATAGATCAACAAACGTAGCCTCACGTGTGTCGTTCCCACTTCGTGTGCTTGCAGTTGTAGAAACAGGGAAGCGGGAATGTGAGTTCAACTGAGAAGGCACCCACGGAAGCCAGATCAAGGCCAACATCTCTCTGAGTCACTGATTTTGAATTTGAGGAACAACCACTGACCAAAAAAGGCTCCCTTGATTCCTGGTTGGCATTGCCAAGTCCATACTCCGACGGAAGAGCAGCAGAGAGTGCAAGCCTCCAAGGAGCAGCTGGGCCAGAGCTTCTGAACCAAGATCTCTCCTGGATCAGAGGCTTCCTGATGCTCCGCCTACAAAAAATACTTACAATTTAAATGCTCAGAAGGAATACCACTTACCACAGTACTCTCTCAGCAAAAATACGCCGACCTCCAGGGACCCAGAGGACACTGATGGAGCCCCTGCCCCTCCCCTCAGTCCCCATCTTGGCGGGGCTGGGCAGATGGTGCTGTGGGCTCTGCCCTGTTTATTCTATTGGGGACGCGGAAGCACTTTAAATCTGCACAACCTTAGGGATTATCTGTGCGTGAAGAGCGGGCAGCAGGCACGGATCGGGGCAGAGGAACTCAGCTTCTGTAAACAGCCAGAGTGCTTGTGCAAATGCCATTTCCTTGACATAAATAACAGGCACATATGGCCTGAGACAGGAAGTGGGGCTACCTGGATAGACTGGTGTCCTGCTTGACAAGTGGCACTATTTATGACTTGATTCCGCCAGACAGCGTGAGAGGAGGGGAGGCTGCTGACTCTCATGAACTCCCCTCAATGCACGTCGGCCATGGGAACCAGTGCTCCTCTTGTCAACATGGCCAGTGAGGATGAAAACATCTTCCAAAGGCAAAGAAACAACACTTGTGTTCCACTCGGATGGGTGGGTCAGTCCCACAGCTACAGGGAAGTCGGCACATTTCCACCCAGCAAGGCAGCCAACTTCAAACCTCATGTCAACTCGATTCAGAAGAAAACTGCTGATTTTTCCAGCACTTTTTGCCATCCCCACGATGCATTGCTGGGTGTGTGCTGAGCTCACACTGCAAGCCAGAGAGACCAAATTCACCTGTCACACAGCTCGATGGAATTGGCCATACTTTACATGCCCCCATGGGACTGCAGGCCCCATAAGCCCCGGGGATCCACGCCTGCTGTGCGTGGTGCAGCTGGTTGTGAGCTCCGCCTCTAAGTCATGTTGGCCTGTACTCTGCAACTGCTATTGTCCCCTAACCAGCAAACACCATCTGTAACAGGCACGCTTGTTCAGATGCCCAAACTTGAAGACCAATGTTGTCTTAATTGAGCTTAATTCTGCAAATATTTGTTGAATGTTTTACATGAAGTTCTTCAAGGAATTTCTAGCTCGGTAAAGCAAAGGGCTTCCCGTGGAATGTCAGCATGCTGCATGGGTCCCAAAATAGCGGTAACAGAGGGGCAAATGACACAGAGATGTGTCGTCACCCTTTTCCTCTCTCTACAGGATCACTCCCCTCAGCCTAGACACATATCCCTTTGTCATCATAAGATTTAAAAAGATAAATAAATAAACACAATGTTTTAAAAGAAATTTCTCTTGGCTGGGCACAGTGGCTCGAGCCTGGGTGGCTCCCAGCACTTGCGGGGGTCATGTTGTGAAAATCGCCCGAGGCCAGGAGTTTGAGAACAGCCTGAGCAACATAACGAGACCCCATCTCTACAAAAGTTACAGAATGAGCCAGGCGTAGCAGTGCACCCCTGGAGGCCCAGCTACTGGGGAAGCTAAGGTGGACGGAGAGCCTGAGCCGGGGATCTTGAGGCTGCAGTGACCCATGAGTGCATCATTGCAATCCAGCCTGGGAGACAGAGCAGACGCTGTGTCTGAAGAATAAAAGGAGAATAATAAAGCTCGGTTCTGCTGACCTCACAGGGCTGTCTGCAACAGCTCGCACACGTACCTCCCACACCGCGGTCCGGCCGTCTCCAAGCCCTCTCCCCCTCACACTGCCGGTAAAAGCCCCTCCATGCAGGCGTGTGCTCCCAGAAGCAAGCCCTGCTGTCCTCAGGCCCAGCAGCAGCATCCCTGACGCTGGGCCCCCTCCCCAAATACACCTCATCTCATGGCTTCCAGGGCTCCGTGCTGTCACCCCAGGCCTGGGTTTATCCAGGAAGCATTCCTTCACTGTCTGCCACGTGACCGCCTGTTCTATCTGATCTTGGAGCATCTGAGGCCTCCAGCACTCTGGACTTGTTCAGCACTCCGGGCTTGTTCTTCACTTCACCGTCCACACAAAATCTCCAGGCCAGGGCTCCTCACATCCTGAGATGACTACAGATCCCCTGCGGAGCTTGTTGCAACGAAGACTGAGTCCAAGGTCGGGATGGGACCGGAGAGTCTGCATGTTTTTTAACTTTTAAGTTCAGGACACGTGTGCAGGTTTGTTGTGCAGGTAAACTTGCAACACAGGGGCTGCAGTACAGGGCATTTTGTCACCCAGGTATGAAGCCTGGAACCCATTAGTGATTTTTCCTCATCCTCTCCCTTCTCCCACCCTCCAACTTCTGTTAGACTGCAGTGTATTTTTTCCTATGATAGACTGAAAAAAGGAAATGCAGTACATATACATCACGGAATACTATGCAGCCATAAAAAAGAGCCAACTCATGTCCTTTGCAGAAAGATGAATGAAGCTGGAGGCCATTATTCTTAGCAAACTAACTCAGGGACAGGAAACCGAACCCCTCATGTTCTCACTTATAAGTGGGAGCTAAATGATGAGAACAGAGGGACACAGAGAATCTGCGTTTCTAACAAACACAGGTAAGGCTGCTGGGGCTTTGGGGGCTTGGGGTGGGGACGTGCACATTTTAAGTAGAAAGTATGAGAGAATCCCTCCCTCTCATCCTGACTTTAAGGGTCAGTCATCTTTATGCTAATGACTCTCAAAGGTGTACCCACAGCCCCACAAAGGTGTATCCTTCTCCTCTACTCCAGCAGCCGGGTGAACATGTCCACCTGGATGTCTCACCATCCCTCAAAATGTCCTGCCTACAAATGAAGGACTGTCTTTCCTCCCGGCCCAGCCTGGCCCCCGGCCTTCCCCATCTCAGCTGATGGAAACTGCACCCTCCCTGTGGTTCAGGCCGAACCACAAACCTCCACCCAACTCTTCAGCACATTCTCTTGGCTTTATTTCTGAGATGTCCTAAATTCCACTGTTTCTCTTTAATCTCCGTGGCTGCCACAGGGATGGCGCCACCACTGATGGCCTGCACTGGCCTCCCCATGGGGCTGAGGTCTCACGTAGTCTCCTGTCACTCAGCAACCAGCCTGATTCTCGTACAGCAGGAGCCGGACCCTGGCCTTTGCGGCGCCTGGCTCCCACCACACTCGGCAAATGTCCGGGGCCCGCAGTGGCCTCTCTGATGTCATCTGCCCCTTCCCGCCCCCTCTCATGCCTCCCTTGAGTCTCTGATAGGCTCAGCAGTGGCCACGCTGGGACCTGGAGGTCTTGCGGTGGCCGGTGTCTGGCCTGGAGTGCTCTCCTCACTGACTGCTCCTCCTTGCCTCCTGAGCTCATCTCGACGCTGCCTTTTCAGTCAGCCTGGCCTCGTCGGTGTTAATCGGTGCTCCCCGGCCTCCGCACCCCCGTAGTCCTGTCTCCTGCTGAATTTGCTGCATTCTTCCGAATCTGTACTTTGTGGATGGTTGATCGTGTGTGATTCCCGTGCGCAGTTTGTCTCTGTTCAAGGCTCTCAGGATCACGGAGTGACTATATAATGGGACCCAAGAAAAGGACAAAAAGATGTTTTAAATCTAAGAGAATTCAGGTCGGTAGCTTAATTTGTAGTCTGACATGTCGAATTAGCAGAAAATATTTTACAATGCTAGTTCTGCTTTAAAATATATAATTATTCAGGAAGAAAAGCCAGAGAGGTGTGACACCAGGGACAGCAGATAGCTGGGTGTGCCAGCCACCCTCCCTCTCACCCTGGATAATTCCGGCTCCCTTCCTAGAGTGAACCTTCCTGCCTCCTCCCTGCCCCTCACTCCTCCTGACTCGTTCTCCCCGTCTGGGTGAATGGCCTGCTCCCGTCCCTACGCAGCCCTCCAGGCCCCTCTCCTCGGCTCCCGGCCCCCCACTCCTGCGGGAGAGCTCCCGCCTCCCAGCTGAGCGCAGCTCCCTGGGGTGCCCTGACTCCCGGTGACGCTATGTCCAGCTTTGCGCAGATGTTTCAGTTTATGTCTGTTTCCAGGAGGATCCACTTGCATTCTCCAGTGTCCTGTTTTGTTAAAAAAAAAAGAAAAAAACTGCTGTAAAGAACATTATTAGGATAATTGACAAACTTTTAATATGAATTAGAAATAAATTTCAGAATTGCATAATGATCCTTTTTTGATTTTAAAAATTGTCACCAGGCGTGATGGCTCATGCCTGTAATCCCAGCACTTTGGGAGGCCTAGGTGGGCAGATCACAAGGTTGGGATATCAAGACCACCCTGGCCAACATGGTGAAACCCTGTCTCTTCTTAAAACACACACACACACACACACACACACATAAATTGTCCTGTGGTTGTGCAAAAATAAATGGAAAACAGACACTGAGATATATATGTATATATACACATTGAGATGGCAGAGCTGTTGGAGTTAGCTGAAGATTTTTAAATTATCCTAATATAATTGCTTCAACAATAAACCATCAACATTTGTGAAACAAATGGACACAAACAAATGAGAAAAAATAGAATGTCTCAACAAATAATATATAGAGAGAGGAACCATATGGAAATTTCAGAATAGAAAATACAGTGAGTGAAATTTTAAAAATACAATGGGTAGGCTAAACGTCAGAATAGAGAAGATAGGAGAACGAATCCATGTACTGAGAGGTTTAAAAATGCAAAATACCCAGTCTGAAAAACAGAAAGCAAAGCAGCTACAAAATTAAGACAAAGCGTCCCTCAGAGGGGTGGGGCTATATCAAAACACCTAAGTTTCTGTCACTGAGTGCAGGAAGGAGAGGAGAAGGAGCGCAGGGGAAAATAAGCAACCTTAGCAAAATGACTGAAAAGTCTGAAATCTGCCAAAGCACATAAATACGCAATTTCAAGAGATTAAGTAAATATCAAGCAGAATAAATCCAGAGAAATTCACCAAGACGCGTGGCTATGACTGAACATTTGTGTCCCCTCAAAATGCACATGTTGAAGTCCTAATTCTCAGTTTGGTGGTATTTGAAAGTGGGGCCTTTGGGAGATAATTAGGTTTAGATGAGGTCACGAGGGTTGAGCCCCATGATAGGATTAATGCATTTGCTGAAAGAGGAAGAGACGCAAGATCTCTCTCTCTCTGTCTTTCTGCCTATTTACAGCAAGGAAAAGATATTTGAACACCTGACCAGGAAAAGCACAAAACGGGCCTCACCAGGAACTGAACCAGCTGGCACCTTCATCTTGCATTTCCCAGCCTCCAGAACTGTGAGGAATCAATTTCCATTATTCAAGCCACCCAGTCAGCTTTTGTTACTGCAGCCCAAACTGAACAAGACACACATCGTAGTCAAACTTCCAAAAATTAAAGACAAAAGAAAATGTTAAAGCCATGATCAGAAATGACACTTTACCTGTAGAAGAAACACTTGAACCATAGAGAGAGTTTCTCAGAAGAAACCACAGAGGACAGAAAAAAAAGGAGTGTATTTTTCAACTGCTGAAAAGAAAATAACTATCACATCCAGTTGTAATATATTTTGGGAATGAAGGAAGGAAATCAAAGCTTTCTCAGGTGAATAAAATTCAGAAAGTTTGTTACCAGCAGGCACACTTTAAAAGACTAGCTGAAGAAAGTTTACTGACAGAAAATAATCAAAGCAAGAATCTTGGAACCTCAAGAACGAAGAGGGAACAATGGAGAAGGATAAATACATAAATAATACGACACATCTTCCTTCTCCCTTGAGTCTTCTAAATCATGTTTGAGGACTTAAGCAAAATATTATAACACTGAACATGGTTTTAAATGTATATAGCAGAAATGTAAAATCATCGTATTATAAATGGGAAAAGATTTCAGAACAGATAGAAAGTTAAATTTCTACCCCTCATTTAGACTGGTAAAATAATAACAACATTAGGCTTATAAGTTATGAATATTTAATAAAATACCTAGAGCAACCTGTAGGCAAGCTACATAAAGAAATAGACTCCAAAACTCTGTAGATAATTAAAACGATACCCTAAAACATGTTCAAGTAATGTATAGGAAGGCAGCAAAAAGAAAAGAGAGAACATTAAACCAAAGAGAACAAACAGAAAAAAAAAAAGTAAAATTGCTGAAAAGTGCTAATATATTTATAATTTCATTAAAGGCAAATGTTCTAGACACACCAACGAAGGAACAGAGATTTCGAAGTGGATTTAAAACAAATGTAAAAACCAAAAAATCATACACATGACCCAATCGTGTTGCATATGGTCTCTAAGAAACTCACTTTGGGCTGGGAATGGTGGTTCACACGAGTCATCCCAGTACTTTGGGAGGCTGAGGTAGGTGGATCGCTTAAGCTCAGGAGAGCTGGACCAGCCTGGGTAATGTGGTGAAACCACATCTCTGCAAACACACACGCGCGCACACACACACACGCGCGCACACGCATACACACACACACACACACGCGCGCACGCACACACACATTAGCCGGGCATGGTGGCAGGCAGCAGTGATCCCAGCTACTCAGGAGGCCGAGGCAGAAGGATCACTTTACCCCAGGAGGTGGAGGTTGCAGTGAGCAGGGATCACACCACTGCACACCACACTGGGCAACAGAATGAGACTGTCATAACTAAAGAAAAAGAAAAAGATAAACAAATGAAGTGCACTTCCAACCTAACAATATAGATAGGTTAAAAAGAAGAAGAAGAAGAAAAAAGAAACAGACATGTCATGCCAACTATCATGAAAGGGAAGCGATATGACTGGTAACATCAACATCAGACAGAGCAGACTTCAGAACCGGTACCACGGACAGAACGGCGGCTTACAACATGATAGAAGGGTTAGTCTATCCAGAAGACAGAGCAGACTTCAGAACAGGTACCACGGACAGAACGGCGGCTTACAACATGATAGAAGGGTTAGTCTATCCAGAAGACAGAGCAGACAGAACAGAACAGGTACCACGGACAGAATGGCGGCTTACAACATGATAGAAGGGTTAGTCTATCCAGAAGACATAGCAGACTTCAGAACAGGTACCACGGACAGAATGGCGGCTTACAACATGATAGAAGGGTTAGTCTATCCAGAAGACAGAGCAGACTTCAGAACAGAACAGGTACCACGGACAGAACGGCGGCTTACAACATGATAGAAGGGTTAGTCTATCCAGAAGACATAGCAGACAGAACAGAACAGGTACCACGGACAGAACGGCGGCTTACAACATGATAGAAGGGTTAGTCTGTCCAGAAGACATAGCAGACAGAACAGAACAGGTACCACGGACAGAATGGCGGCTTACAACATGATAGAAGGGTTAGTCTATCCAGAAGACATAGCAGACTTCAGAACAGGTACCACGGACAGAATGGCGGCTTACAACATGATAGAAGGGTTAGTCTATCCAGAAGACATAGCAACTATACATGTGCATGCACCCAACGACATGGCCGAAAAACACGTGAACCAAAATTGATAGGACTGAAAGGACAAGTAGAGAAATATACAGGTTCAGACAGAGACGTCAACAAGTCTTCCTCAGCAATTAATAAAAAACTAAAACTAAAAAAAAACCCAAATGAATAAACAACTGATACAGAAACTCAGCAAGGATATAGAAGAGCACAGCAAATGAATCCATCAACAAGATTTAGTCAACATTTCCTGAATATTCTACCCAACAACAGCAGAGCACACATTTTTTAAGCACCCTCAAAATACATACCAACTTGAACCATATCCCAGTCATTAAACAAACCTCAATAAATTTAAAAGAATTTCAGCCATAAGGCATATGTTCTTTGATTACAATGGAGTCCAACTCTAATCAATAACAGAAACAAAACAAGAAATTCTCTCAGACTTGGAAAGTAACTCACATAAGTCTAGGTAACCTAGGGATCGGAAAAGAAGTCTCACAGGAAAATAAGGTACATTGCACTGAATGAAAAGAAAGATACAATATATCCAGTTTGTGGGACACCCGTGAAGCAGTGCTAATAGAGGAATGCATAGCACCCAATGTTTATATTAGAAAAGAGGGAAAAACAGCTTGGCGGTTTCTTTCAGACCTGTGCATGTAAATGCCATGTAATCCAGCAAAGGCACTCCTGGTCACTTATTCCAGATAAATGAAAACTGTGTTCACACAAAAACCTGTTATGAAAATGTTCATAGCAACTTTATTTGTTATAGTGAAAAAACTAGATCTAATCCATATGTTTTTCAGTAAGTAATAGTTGCAGATTTTGTTGCCAGGCATGGCGGCTCATGAATGTAATCTTGGCATTTTGTGCGGGCTGATGTGGGAGGATCCCCTGAAGCCAGGAGTTTGAGACCAGCCTAGGCAACAAAGTGAGACCCTATATCTACAAAAGGAAAAAAAAAGACTATTTATATCATGAAATACTACTCAACAACAATAATAAAATAAGAATAAACTATTAATACACACAACAATCTGAAAGAATCAGCAAAGAAGCGCACTGAATGGGGAAAATACAGTCCCCAAGGCTACATGCTTTATGATTCTACCCAGAACCTCTGTGAAGTGAAATTCATGACCGAGAGCGGCTCTCGGCCCGGAGCGGTGGCTCACGCCTGTAATCTCAGCCCTTTGGGAGGCCAGGTAGAAGGACAGAGGCCAGGAGTTTGGGACCAGGCTGGGTAACACAGTTGAGAACCCCCCCTCCCATCTCTATTTAAAAAATAAACATATAAATAATTATTTTTATTAAAGGAGCAACCTTCAATCAGTGGGATGGGGCCACTGACTACAGTGGGACTATTTTGAAGTGTGAGCATCAAGTACTCAGAGGACCACCGCCCCCCGCCCTCCTGACCCCAACAGCCCGTGTCAGTAAACCAGCGTATTTACACACACTTTATTAGGCTTCCCTTCCTATACACTGTGCCACTCCTTTACTTCCCCTTCCTGGGACCACCTCCCAAGTAAACTACCTGGAGTCGAGACCTTGTCTCAGGAAAACCCAAGGTAATTTTTGGGCGAAACAGGAGTTGCATTTTTGGCATCAGGGACAATCTGCACAGGAGCTTGTGAACCACACGAAAAAATCCAGAGGAAGAGAAATGAGTAACGGCCTTTCTGACTCCAAGTCCGCGCTTTCCACCCATCACGCCTCCCATGAGCCCCACAGTCAGTGACCATGACTCGTGGCTTCTTCCATCTCTCTCTTCCCCAATATTTGACTATAAGCAATAAAGAGAAACAGGCTGAGCCTTCGACACTTTGCTTAGAAATCTCCTGAGCCGAGTACCGAAGCCATCACTTTCAAAGTCTAATTTCTATAAAACACTCGAGCAAAATTCAAAGTCTTTGCCACTTTATAACACACTGCTTTTTTTTCCATTTGCCGATAACATGCGGCTTATTTTCATTGGACATCTCACTACAAGAACCTCTAGCGTTCGTATTTCTACAATATTATGTTCAGGCTGACACTGGCTTTTCTCGAAGGCAATGGAAGCTTTCCCTACAGTTCTCTTCTTTTCTTTCTGAGCATTCACCAAAGTGGCCTTAAACATCAATGTTTCTACCAGAGCTCTTCAAAGACGTCTGAACTCTTCTAACATGCACGTGAAGTCTCTTCCACACTCTGCCCGATGCCCAGTTCCAAAGCTACCTCCACATTGTCGGGTGCTTGTGACAGCAGCCTTCCACTTCTCAGTACCAAAATGGCATTGGTCTGCTCGGGCCGACATGACGAGGGGCCGCAGCGTCTCTTCCGTGCAAAGCACAGGTTTGCCGTCAGCACCCGGGCTCATCTGAGAGCGAGAAAGCAAAGAGCCTCCCTGCGGTCAAATGTGCTCAATAACCGTGTGCCTCTTGGGGCCTCGGTTTTACAAATTTTATAAATTGTAAATGTATTTGAGTGCATGTGAAATCTAGAATAAAATAAATTAAACAGATTTTTCTGAGAAAACATCGAGACACTAAAGGTACTGAAATTCTCTTGTTATCACTGATACCGACTCTGAAATTTCAAATTGTATAGAAAGAACCATCACACCTTACATCCGTCAGGATGGCTGCTGTCAGAAACCAGGAGATAAAAACAAAAGCAATTGTGTTGGCAAGAACGTGGGGCACCCGGAACCTTCGCGCACTGTGGCGAGCATGTACAATAACACAGCCGCGATGCAAAACAATATGGTAACTCCCAAAAATTAAAAACAGAATTATGGGGAATAAAGCCGTGGAGCAGGAGCGGCTCATGCCGGGAATCCCGGCACTTTGGGAGGCCGAGGCCGGCAGGATCAACTGAGGCCAGGAGTTTGAGAGCAGCCTGGCCAACAGGACGAAATCTCCTCTCTACTAAAAATACAAAAACTGCTGTGCACAGGGGTGGGTTCCTGTAATTCCAGCTAGTGGGGAGGCTGAAGCAGGTTACTGCTTGAGCCCAGGAGGCAGAGGTTGCAGTGAGCTGAGATTGTGCCATTACGCTCTAGCCTGGGAGACAGCGTGAGACTCCATCTAAAACAAAACAAAACAGAACAGAACAAAAAAAAACTTGCTTTCCCTCTTGGACCCAGCAGAATCGCTCCTGCAAAGACGGGAGGTGAGAATTTTCTTCTTGGTAACCCAAGAATACACCATCGACATTCACAAGCTCAGCCACAGAGTGGGCTAGAGGACTCGTGCCCTCGGGCACTCAAAGAAATTCGGAAATTTGCCATGAAGGAGATGGGAAGTCCAGATGTGCGCATCGATACCAGGCTCAACAAAGCTGACTGGGCCGAAGGGATACGGGATGCCCCTTACCGAATCTGTGTGTGGTGGTCCAGAAAACGTAATGAGGAGTCACCAGATAAGCTCCATACTTTGGTTCCGATGTACCTGTTACCACTTTCAAAAATCGACAGACAGCCAACGTGGATGAGAACTCATCACTGACAGTCAAATACATCAAATAAAGTTCTAAAATTGCCTTTTAAAAAATTAGCCAAAAGTGGGGGAATATGCCGTGGTTCCAGCTACTCGAGGCTGGTGAGAGGATTGCCTTAGCCTGAGAGATTGAGGCTGCAGTGAGCTCTGATCGTGCCACGGCACTCCAGCCTTGTCAACAGACAGTGAGCTGTGATCGTGCCACGGCACTCCAGCCTTGTCAACAGACAGTGAGCTGTGATCGTGCCACGGCACTCCAGCCTTGTCAACAGACAGTGAGCTGTGATCGTGCCACGGCACTCCAGCCTTGTCAACAGACAGTGAGCTGTGATCGTGCCACGGCACTCCAGCCTTGTCAACAGACAGTGAGCTGTGATCGTGCCACGGCACTCCAGCCTTGTCAACAGACAGTGAGCTGTGATCGTGCCACGGCACTCCAGCCTTGTCAACAGACAGTGAGCTGTGATCGTGCCACGGCACTCCAGCCTTGTCAACAGACAGTGAGCTCTGATCGTGCCACGGCACTCCAGCCTTGTCAACAGACAGTGAGCTCTGATCGTGCCACGGCACTCCAGCCTTGTCAACAGACAGTGAGCTCTGATCGTGCCACGGCACTCCAGCCTTGTCAACAGACAGTGAGCTGTGATCATGCCACGGCACTCCAGCCTTGTCAACAGAGGGGGACTCTGTCTGAAAAAAAGAGGAACAACACAGAATGACCATATGACCCAGTGATGTCACTTCTCTGTAAATCTCTAAAGGAACTGAAAGCAAGGTCTCACGGAGGTATCTGTACACCCATGTTCATAGCAGCAGGATTCACCATAGCCAAGACAGGGAAGCAACCCAGCCCACCATCGGCGGATGAACGGATGGGCCAAGTGAGGCAGCTCCATGGGGAACATTATTTGGTGGCAGAAATGCAGAAAATTCTGATACATGCTACAACAGGGATGCACCTTGAGGACACGATGCCAAGTAAAATAAGCTGGTCGAGAAAGGGCACGTGTTGTAAGATGCCACTTACACAAGGTGCTGAGTGGTCAAATTCACAATGGCAGAAAGTAGACTGGCGATTCCAGGGGATGAGGAGAACGGGAATGGAAAACTATTGTTTATTGAGCAAAGGTTTCAGTTCTGCAAGAAAAAAAAAGTGCAGATGAACCATGGTGAGGGTGGCACAACAATGTAAAATTAAAACTGAACAACAATAAAAGGAGAAGGGTCTCGGATGAGAACACCGAGGGGTAGAACCCGTGTTACAAGTAGGGGAAAATGAACTCACAGTATATTCAGACAATCCACCTACAATCCCAAACACAGCTTTGTAAAGTAAGATGCGCTAAAATCCACACAGGTCTTTATGCTTTATTCATCCACAAAAACGTCCTTTCATGGGTGTTTTATGTGATAACTTAATATTGACTTTTATATTTGTCTCTGTTTAAAATAAGATGTAAATTAAGTATGAGCATTGACATGAAATAGCCTTTATCTTCAGGTGTGGAAGGAGCACTTTGAAATCAGTAGCAGAACGTGGCTGGGGCTTTGGTGGCCTGGGTGTGGCCCTGAATGCTTCTTGGCCTTGCAGTTTGCAAGGTAAATGTTGCGGAGGGTTGTGATTAGTCTCGAACCTGGGAAAAATGGAAATCTAAAATGCCCAGCCACAGGCAGGCACTAACATGAAGCAGCCACAGCGGTCTGCCCCAACTATTCTCCGACCCACTGTTGCAAATCCGCTAAGCTGGGGCCACACTTCTCTGGGTTTTAAGGAGAGAGAGGAGGATGTGGAAGTTGAAGGAGAAGGTTCTCCATGTTTTCTCATCTGTCAGTCGGGCTGGGGCAGTATTGATGGGGGCAGCCAGGCCCTTTCTAATGTACTGGAAAGTCTTCCGCACGCCTCGCTCGACTTGACGTCTCGGGGCCCTGTGGGGCAGGCCCCAGCCCCACAGAACAATATGGCCTTCTCAGGGCAATGCCCTGTGGGCTGATCCTTGTCAGGTTATGTTATGTTTTAATGGCAGAAGCTTCAATGCCGGTTTTGTGCGCAGTGGTATCAGAACAAGAGCACTGAACAAATCAGGGGCCCCTGGAGCCTCCATTCATCACGCGGTCCTGACACGGCCCCCAGCCCGGGCTACCCAGATGGCCACTGCGTCTCCTTTCCAAGTCCTCTCTCCTATTATTTAAAGTATCTCCTCGAATTCCTTCCTCTCCAAACACGTGAAGTATTCCCCAATGTCCAAAAAGTCATTTTGAGAAATCGGAGTAAAAACAGGAATGACAGAAGAGTCTCAGCGTCCTGGAGCCATCACAGGAGCATCCCCAACATGGAAATAACGTGTCATTCCAGGCAAAACGGTACCAACTGCGTCGGGAAGATTTACAGCTCACTCAGGAGGTGAACGTCGGCACTGGAGAGATTCCGCAGCATTCAAACGGGCCAGTGCAGAAGAAACTGCCGTAGAAAGCCCCAGAACTTAGTGGGAGTCTATTGCAATAGCCCAAAACGATGGCACTTTAAGGTGTGCATGAAGCCTGAGCGTGCACTCGGGGACCTGCAAATGTTGCCCAGGTGGGAGGAATCTGGTGTTTACAGCCTGGAGCCCGCTGTTTACAATTAAAATTCCATGTCAGGGGGTCTCATCCTAGGGCCATTTTGCCCTCCAGGGAGCACTGCAGTGTCTTCCAGACATTCTGTATGTCCATCCTGCAAACCAGTGCTGCTGGCCTCTCGTGAGAAAGGACAGCGATGCCACCAACACCTTACAACCCAACAGGATGGCCGCAGGACAAAGGCATCGCAGCTCAGTGTCAAGAGCTGCTAACATGGAGAGGTCTGCTCTAAAGGAACAGAGAGAGATTCGAGTTTTCCGTTTTCTCCCTTTCACAAAGGAGAGTGACCGTAATGCCTTTTTCTTTGCCTTCAGTCACCAACTAGAGCAAAGCTTTAAATATTTTCTTACCAGAAAAAACGAAAACCTTCTCAAACGGTTGCAAAACATTCATCAGAACTTCTGAAAATCTTCTAACAGAGTAGCCAGATTTTAAGTGTTGCAAATGAGGTGTCATAGACTTATTCCACCGATTCTGAGAGCCATCTCCTTCTTAGCCCGGGCTTGAGGCAAATGGCACGTGCCGTGCAGTCTACACACGAAAGACAGAAGTGAAGCAATCACAGAAACGGCAGATAAAGCGCAACTGTGCAAAGCAGCTCAGCAACGGCCACAGGAAGAGGGGACTTCCCTGGTCTGGGAGACAAGAAAGCTTCTGTGACAACCTGATATCCAAACTGAGACCCGCGGAATGAGCAAACAGCCCTGGGGCTGGGTGTGGTGGCTCAAGCCTGTAATCCCAGCACTTTGGGAGGCCGAGGCGGGTGGATCATGAGGTCAAGAGATTGAGACCATCCTGGTCAACATGGTGAAACCCCATCTCTACTAAAAAAAAAATACAAAAATTAGCTGGGCATAGTGGCTCGTGCCTATAATCCCAGCTACTCAGGAGGCTGAGGCAGGAGAATTGCCTGAACCCAGGGGGGCGGAGGTTGCGGTGAGCCGAGATCACTCCATTGCACTCCAGCCTGGGTAACAAGAGCGAAACTCTGTCTCAAAAAAAAAGAGAGAAAAAACAGCCCTGGGTGAGGTAGGGAAGTGGTGGCCCCTCCAGGGAGGGAGGAGGGCATGTGCAAGGCCCCGAGACAGGCAGGACCTCAGCCTACATGCAGCCCAGAGCGGAGGCCCCCACACTCAACCGTCAGTTAGGAGGGCAGGGATGTGAGGTGGGGCAGGAGAGTCAGCAAAGGCCGGATCGTGCAGCACCACTCGAAGACCACGCCAGGATTCTGGATTTTCTCCAGGGCCAGTAGAGACCCATGGTGGGTTCTAGGCAAAGGAAAGAAATGCTCCGAGTCCCACTCTGGAATCCCCTGCTGCTCCTGGTGTGGACCTGGAGAAGACACCTGTTCAGACCGAGCCCAAGAAGATGATCACGGGCCATGGAGAGGTCAGTGGTGTGAGTCACACGTGCAGACAGGTGCCAGCTCCTGCACAGCTGGAACTGGGGGCTCTCGAAAGTCCCTGCTCCGCAATGAGAGCTGCGTGTGCTCACAGAGCCGGTCTCTGGTTCATCTGCAGGTTGCTGGAATGGGGGAGGTTCCTGCAGTCTACAGAGGATCTGCCGCACTGCGGTCGGCGGAGTGTTCGTCACCATACAGGGTGCATTTTACTTTTATTTTTTTGACATGGTCTCACTCTTCTGCCCAGGCTGGAAGGCAGTGGCTCAATCACAGCTCACTACAGCCTCAAACTCCAGGCCTCAAGCAATCCTCCTGCCTGAGCCTCCTGAGTAGCTGGAATCACACGTGTGCACGACCATGCCTGGCTAATTTTCTGTTTTTAGTAGAGACAAGGGCTCACTGTGTTTTTCAGGCTGGTCTCAAAGTTCTGGTGTCAAACAGTCTTCCTGCCTCAGCCTCCCACAGTGCTGGAATTGCAGGTGTGAGCCACTGCGCCCGGCCTACTACTTTAAGTGTGGGACTAGCGCACTGACTCACGCACAGCACAGCAGACCCACGTAGAAATGCTTGTCTTGGCTCTGAGAATGCCCATCACAGGGTGCGTCAGTGCAAATAACAGCACCTCCCTCTGGTCAACAAGGCCACAGACAGCAGGCCTGTGACAGTGAGGATGAGGACCTCAGTCAACAGGGAGGGTCACAGTCTGGGAAGCGGGAGGAATTCCACGGAGCAGAAGACACAGGGAAACACTTACCATCTGTGGCTCAGAAGCCTGCCCACACTCACATCGCACCAGAAGAGCTGGCAGCTCATGTTACCTACTGAGGTCGGCCCTCTGGGGAAGCTCTGGGCTTCTTAGGGCGACTTCGATGTAAGCCTTCAGCAGAGAAATTCCATCTCTGTGTCCTAACAGCAGAACTGAGTTCTATGAGTCAATAAAGAAGGCGTGGAGACATGATGCCTTCAGGATTGAACCTGTTACAGAGACGCCGTCTACAGACTGCAGCTTAATTCACAGAGATGTGTGTATATGTGTGTGTGTACAATTTATTTGTGTAACAGATGTTTATTGAGAACCTACTGTGTGTGCACAGTGTTTTAGGGACAAAACCATGGGGTTTCGCAGTGAGCATGATCATGGGATCCTGCCTGCATGGGGCCAGTAGCCAAACAGATGACAGAAAATACTTAGAAATGAATTCAACACGTTCAGCCCGAACGGTCTCTGACGTTCGTTTCAAACAAAATGTGGGTCTGCACAGGAAAGCTTCTAAAACCTGATGCGGCTCCAAGTTCTAGAAGGATTTGCTCTGGCCAGTGCCAATGAAGTCTGTGGAGGAAGCGGGCGGCGGGGTCCAGGCTTCATTCCGCTTCCCTGCAGGCTTGGGTGGGAGGAGGCAGTGCCTTCCCCGTCCTTCTGGGTCCACCTGATGCATGACGCTTCCGCGGGCTCGATGCGCTGCTCCTTCCAGAGTGCGGCTCACAACAAACACCTAAAGATCTGTCAGGGCCCTGAGCTCTTAGCTGGTGCGCGATGAATAGACATGAGGAATGGATGGAGCTGAGTTAAGTGAAGTGTGGACTGGGGAATGTTGTTGGTTTAGGGATCAGTCAAGGTCAAGCAGGACCAGAGCCGGGGAGGGACTGAGTTGGTGCTGTGTGTCAATGTCAGAAAAAGCAGCTCTGAAACAGAAGGCTAGGACCAGGGATGGAGGGGCTTGGCTTCTGACCTACAGGTAGGGAGGCCTTGAATAGAGACAGTGCCTGTGGGCTCCCCAAGGAGCTCTTTTGCTGTGATGAATTCAAGAACTCCACTTCCTAGAGCCTCACCTCCTCCTCCGTGGGGGCTGCCGCCCTCCCCGCCAGTGCCCACGGCCGCCAGCCTTAGCCTCCTAGCAGGCCTCCCTCCTTATGAGCTGGTTTTCTGTATCTGAGGAGGGAGATATGTTTTCCTGACATCTGTGGGGTCCCTACAATTTAGGTCTTTGCAGGCTTCATAGAAGACAGTCTCCTCATCGTTCACTTTCTGCAGTTCGTTTCTTCCTGGGGGCCGGGGATGGGGCTGAGCTTGTTTTGGGGCAGGCAGCCAGTGGGGAAAATGCAAAATGCCATTTGTATAACTGCCCAGATCTCATCCACAGGCTCCTCAATTCCAAATAATGCTTTCCTTTACTTGGGATTCAGTTGCGTTCGGTTTGGAAGGGTTTTGGAAGTCTTTTCTAAAACTACTTTCAGCACGCCTTGAAAGTCAATCATATATGGAGATTTTTAAAAGTCAACATCATTGAGACATAATTTGCATAGGACAAAACAAAATATTATATTTTGTTGTATGCAAATTATGATAACAAAGAATGTTAAGAACACAGCTTGGAGAAATTCATTCACTGCAACAATCCCCAGCACAACTGGAATGTCAAACGTTCCCATCCCCTGAAAAGTTCTTTGCGTCCCGTTTCAGCCAACCCCTGTCCTCACCCCAATAACCACTGACCAGATTTCTGTTGCATTAGATCGACTTTAAAAACACAAATATAAAATTATTATTAAAAAGCTCATGGCCATAGCTCGTAGTCTCTGTTTTGTACTTTTTTATACACAACATAAGCTGCATTTTACAAGTTTGGTCGCAATTGCATTATTTATTTACTCATTCCTTCATTCATTCCGACAGAGCTTCACTCTGTCATCCAGGCTTGAGTGCAGTGGTGTGATCACAGCTCACTGCAGCCTTGACCTCCTGAGCTCAAGTTGTCCTCCCACCCCAGCCTCCAGAGGCTTTGGAACTACAGCCATGCAATCCCACGCCTGGCTAATTTAAGCTTTTTTTTTTTTTTTCAATAGAGACAGAATCCCTCTGCATTACTCAGGCTGGTTTCAACCTCCTGGGCTCAAGTGATCCTCCTGCCTCTGTCTCGGATTACAGGCATGAGCCATGGTGCCCAGCCCAACTAATGACAGTTGGAACTAACACCACGTAGTGGACACTCACAGGGCACCTGGTGGCTCCAGCTGCCATTTTGTTGTTATCACAGTCATGCACCCCATGACACCATACCATAGATGTCACGATGGTCCCGTAAGGTTACAGAGGGGCTGAAAAGCTGCTATCACCTAGTGGTGTGGCCGTCCTAAGTTTGTAACGCAGTCACTTTGTTTCTTTCTATAAATTTAGTGTGGCCTAAGTGTCCAGTGTCATGTACGGGAATGTCCCTCACTCCCCACTCACTGACTCCCGCACGGCAAGCTCCCTATACAGGGGCACCAGTTTTTAACCTTTGTCTTCCTTATTTTTACCAAAGCTTTCCTATGTCTAGACGTATTTAGAGCCACAAATGCTGGCCGTTGTGCTCCAGTTGCCTGCAGTATTTGGCACAGGTGCATCCTGTACAGGTTTGTAGCCCAGGAGCAACAGGCTAGCCCGCTCAGCCTAGGTGTGGAGTAGGCTGAGCTGTCTAGGTGTGGGAAACTATCCTCTGCAATGTTTGGACAATGCCGAACCCACCGAACAACACGTCTTGGAACCCATGCCTGTGTTTAAGTCACTCGTGACTGTGCTGGAATCCTGGGCTGTGAAGAAGAATAGCCTCACTGAGCACTACTACCTCAACGAAGCCGGCATGGCGGCCCTGCGGGTCACTAGGATCCTGGGGGGATACACTGTGTCGTCTTAAAAATTAACTGTTTTTTCTAAAAGTCACACAATACTTTTAAAAATACCTCAAGGAAAGTAAATAGAAGGTTAATGCCTGGTGGACCAATGGCATACGTTGCCTAAAAGGTACATAAGAAAAGCTAAAATAGGGCCGGGCACGGTGGCTCACACCTGGAATCCCAGTACTGTGGGATGCCTAGACAGGTGAATCACAAGGTCAGGAGATCGAGACCATCCTGGCCAACATGGTGGAACCCCTCCCTCTACTAAAAATACAAAGATTGGCTGGGCATGGTAGTGCATGCCTTTGGTCCCAGCTACTCAGGAGGCTGAGGCAGGAGAATTGCTTGAACCCGGGAGGCAAAGGTTGCAGTGAGCCGATATTGCACCACTGCACTGCAGCCTAGGGATGGAGTGAGACTCGGTCTCAAAAAAAAGAAAAGAAAAGAAAAGCTAAAATATATCTAAAAAATTAGACTTGAGAAAGAAAAGATTGATCATCTCCTAGTAGATTCTGCTGGTGATTTTTCACATTATTTCTGAAGTCATCCATGTGTAATAGATATAATTTTGTTTCGAAGGGCCAACTTCTTTCCATAAGCTGATGGTTTATATAAATATATCATCTACTTATCCAATAATAAGCAAAGAACATGGCCTTTAGAGGCAAAATTATATGTTTATTATAGGCAATAGACACAATGTGTCTTTTACATAATACAGAAGAAACACACTGTATGTATGTATGCAGTTAGCGGCACAATTGAAGGGAAACACCCTCACAGCAAAATGGTGAGGCCAAGGCGCTGGCCGCACTGGAGGTGGCCGTGGTCACACTCTCACAAGCTCACCTCCTGTGGGTCGGGGAGCCATGAAAGCAGGTTCCCAAAACACAAACACACACCTGTGGGCCATTCTGGGCAAGCAGCCAGCAGGCAAGCGCCTGCGATCAGCCAAGCGCCTGCGATCAGCCATTGTTGGGTGTCCCATGCAAGCTTGGCTGTGTGGACGCATGATGGTACCGTTAGGGTCAGGTGATCTTTCAGCTCCCTTCTCGTACCATGAGGTGAAAGTTGAATGTGAGGAGGAAACAGTCTCATTCTAATTAAACTAAATTGTGTACAGGCTACAATTACTTAATGTAATTGAGAAAGCACAAACATATAAGAAGCACTAAATAGTGGCCTCGTGGCATGAATTGTAGTTCCCATTATACCTGCTTATGAGTGGTTCAAAATAACCGAAAGGACTTTTTAAAAAGGCTACAGAGTCCTAATGGCAAAAAGTTTAAGAAAAGTTAACAGGAACACAAAGCGCAATCCAGGTAACTCTAAAACATCAATTACATGGAGATTTGGAAACTTAAAAGGCCAACTGTAAATGAAACCAACAGTTAAGGGACCGGCCGTGCACTTGGAGACTCTGGCCTTACCATTCAATGAAGGCTGCACCCAGCAAGGGTGCCCGCTCCGGCCTATCCTCATTTCGAAAATACACCCTTCTCAATTTTTAGTGGAAAAGGCAAGAAACGTGGGTATATTTTGATTTCTGCATAAACAGGCCACAAATACCCAAAAATCAGACTCTCCTGCTGACGAAACATTTTGTACCACTGTTTTTGCACATGGGAGTCACTCACTTCCAGAAAGGATTCCTGAAACATGTTCCCAGTAAGTCACATACCTGAAGGCACTTTAGAAGTCTTGGAAGAGTCCCCTCCTATCCCATCCTCAAACCGTCTCCCGGGTTGATTCATTTTACTTAAAAGTCCACCCCAGAAGAGATCCCGTGATTGCACACCTGTAAACGTGCATTCACGCATCTGTCTTCTGTTGCTCACACAGAGCCTTCCTTCTAAACCTTCACACAACATGACAGTGGACTTGGTTCTATGTTTCTCCTCGTCTTCCCAGCCAGGACAGAACAAGACCATGCGGCACCCTCTGTGTGCCCTAAGGCCCAGGAAATGGCGTGAGCCCAGAAAATGCACACAGGCAGGCAGACAGACAGACAGACAGAATGAGCGAATGAATGGCCTTTGTATCCTCTCCTGAGAACAAGAGACATTTAAAGAAAGGCAGGACATTTCCAGCTTCTGGTCCAGCAGGTAAAGATGTTGGATGCCCCCACTCCCGTGCACTCTAATAAAAACCTATACAAACGGGAAATGAGAGACTCCTGGATCCCTTAGATGTGAGGTCACAGGCAAATCGCTGCTCCCAAAAGTGGAGCGACAGACAGGCAGGTATCCAGAGCCACAGCCTGCAGGAGTGCAGCCCCATGAGCAGAAGTTGAGACTGGAACCTGCACTGGGTAGGAAAACTTAGTCCTGCTTGATAAATTGACAGAGGGTCAGTGTGGACAAGCCTTAGAGATCAATCTCAGTGGGGGGCTTATTCCTAGGAGTCCCCACACTCTCATGGGTTTTACTTCCAGGAACCCTACTAAAGTTCTCACAGTGAGGATGAGAGAAAAGCCCCTGGGACTCCTAGCAGGGGGAGGAACAAGGAACCATCTTAAAATATGTCCAAAATAAGCTGGGCGCGGTGGCTCACGCTTGTAATCCCAGCACTTACAGTGAATCATAAGGTCAGGAGATCAAGACTAGCCTGGCCAACATGGTGAAACTCCGTCTCTAATAAAAATACAAAAATTAGCTGGATGTGGTGGCATGTGCCTGTAATCCCAGCTACTTGGGAGGCTGAGGCATGAGAATCGCCTGAACCCAGGAGGCAGAGGTTGCAGTGAGTCAAGATCATGCCATTGCACTCCAGTCTGGCAACAAAACAAGACTCCGTCTCAAAATACACACACACACACACACACATATATATATATATACACACATATATATACACACACATATATATATGGTATTTTATCAGAGCCTAACCAGCACCAGCCTCCCCCCACCTCCCAGGGGAAGGGAGCCATTCTATCTCACCCAAGAAGAAAAACAAAACAGAGAAGTTTGGGAGAGCCAGGAGCCCAGGGCCAGGCTGGCTGCAGAGGGCAGAAGTGGAGCCAAACAGGTTGAGAAGGGTGCTTTGAGGGCAGGAAACACAGGAGGGGAGCAGAGGCGCCTGCCCGTGGCCTTCCCTTGGCACACCCATGTGTGCGCAGTGCCTGCTGGAGGTAGAGGGAAGGGGACGCGGTCCAGCAAGAAGGCAGCTCCAAGCCCCTCCTGGCCAACCCTGAGCTACTGCTTGGTGCAGCGCAGGCCAGCCACGCAGCCACGCAGCCACGCAACCTTCCCACTAGGCCCATGGAACTGCCCCAGTGTCCACAGGGAGAGAAGAGAGCTTGAGTCAGCCCACATGCAAGCCAGACTCTGCAACTCATTAGACAACAAGAAACCCACTTTTGTCTCATGATTACCAACCTCCACTGGCTTAAGAATCATCCAGAATATCAGAATCTTGTGACATGAGAGCCAAGAACACCTTAATGGAGAGAACTGCAAACCGCGCACCAAGCCTTGACGTCGATTCGCGAGAGTGGTTTAGGTGTCCCATTGGATGAGCAGGTGCTGTCAGCGCTGGGAGTTGGCTGCTGACATGGAATCGTCCAGTACATCACCGTTCAGCAGTAATGGCGTCCCATGTCCCGTCACAAGGTCAGGATCTCCAAGCATCTGACCGCTGGGTCACAGAGGTTTTCAGATTTTCTCAGCACTAATGTCTTCTGATTGCAAGTGTTGCCATAGGATGGGGGGGCTCAGGTGTCCAATATGCAGTCAGAAAACACAGAAGCTTCCTGTTTTCGTACAATGCGACTCACTGAGGATTCCAAGTTCGTTGCTGTCTAGATTACAATCAGCAATGCTGGCACCAGGATGAGGCACAGGTGCACCTGGGACTCTCAGGTCACCCCACCGTCAGCCCAAATGCAAGCTCTTTACCTGCCCCAGGTTGCACTCTGTCAACCCTGCACCTTCTCAGTTGACCCCTAAGGACCACCCCAGGTAAGCCTGAACCTGGGCTTCCAGCCTCTTTGAGACGGAGAATAGTTTAGAGAACTTTCTCAGAATGCAGTTGTGAGCAATAAAGGGTTAGGAACCAGCAGTGATTCTTCTGATGGTGCCTTGCAGCTTGGCTGAAGGAGAGTAAAGGGAAACTTAGGCCATGGGTGGTGACAGTTGTTTCCTATTGCACCTTTGCCAGGGCAGGAAGGAGACTTCGCATCTTTGCTGTGTGGTGATGCACCAGAACACCTCCTTGCCCTTTGTAGAACCTCCATGAACATGTCTTCTGTTGAAGAGAACCCGCTGGACAGAAGGTCCCAGCTGGGGAAAGCCACACGCACTTTGGCGCGTGCATACCACCTGCAGGGCACTGCCACTGCCCCCACAGCAGGAAAGGTTATTTAAATACAACCTTTTCACGGACCTCTCTACTTTGGGTCTAAGGTCTTTCTCAGGTGGTGAGGTGATCTTGGTGCAAAAGCTAGAAAGAATTGGCCTCCCTTGGTCAGCCATGACACCGCATCAGATAGTGACCAGGAGTCATGGCAGCAAGCTCAAGCTCACTGGCCGAGGCGCTCTTGTGGTGAGGACTCTGCCAGGTTTGAGGCCCAGGACCGCAGGCTCTCTCCTGCTGCTATTGACTTTGATGGGGGCCACGGCAAGCCACAGCATCTATATTGGGCCTAATTAAATCGCATCCACAGCAGCTGACATCTCGGTTCTGGAATCCCAATTTCCGGGCCAGTTGTGTGGCCTAAGAGTGCAATGGTTTCAGAGCCTGACAGGTAAGCAGGCCGCAGCGGCTTCTCAGTCCTTGCTGTCTGCATCCCCAGCTGTCCAGCAAAGCGAGGAGGCCAGGCTGCATCCTCCCCGTGGGCTCCAGGGCACTGCAGCTCCTTGGAACCAGAGCCTCACCACATGCATGTGCATGAACGGACTCTTAGGGGAGAGGGCCCTCGCTTTCATCGGAATTCAAATTTACCCACACCCCCAAGAACTGCAGCCTGGCTCTGAGCTTCTCTGCCCTGCAGCCAAGGTTTGTTGTCTGGTTGCTTTTGTGCAGATGTGATGATGATGCTTCTCTCCGTTAACTGAAAGACTTCCCAGACCCTTGGGTTTCCCACAAGACACCTACCAGCCTTGCATCTGCCATTCCCCAAACACACCCACTGCCTGAGGACAGCTGGCATTTCTTCTTTCTTCTTTTTTTTTATTGCATTTTAGGTTTTGGGGTACATGTGAAGAACATGCAAGATAGTTGCATAGGTACACCCATGGCAGTGTGATTTGCTGTCTTCTCCCCTTCACCTATATCTGGCATTTCTCCCCATGCTATCTCTCCCCAACTCCCCACACCCAGCTGACCCTCCCCTATTTCCCCCCAACAGACCCCAGTGTATGATGCTCCCCTCCCCGTGTCCATGTGTTCTCATTGTTCAACACCCACCTATGAGTGAGAACATGCGGTGTTGTTTGATTTTCTGTTCTTGTGTCAGTTTGCTGAGAATGATGGTTTCCAGGTTCATCCATGTCCCTACAAAGGACATGAACTCATCGTTTTTGATGGCTGCATAGTATTCCATGGTGTATATGTGCCACATTTTCCCTGTTCAGTCTATCATCGATGGGCATTTGGGTTGGTTCCAGGTCTTTGCTATTGTAAACAGTGCTGCAATGAACATTCGTGTGCATGTGTCCTTATAGTAGAACGATTTATAATCCTTTGGATATATACCCAGTAATGGGATTGCTGGGTCAGATGGAATCTGTATTTCTAGGTCCTTGCTGCCGTTTTTCAAGTCTGCACCACTGCATGGGTTCTTTTCTTCACCCGAGTTACCTCCGCTGGCCAGGATGGCAAGTCCGGCTCCCAAGCAAAGGCTCAGCTCACCGGGAAGCTCCCCGGGAGTCTTCCCTTCCGCTGCAGGGCTTGCGAACTCTCTAACTGCCCATTTTATTTCACCACCAATTACACGCTGTAATGTCTTGATTACACTCAGTGTTAGTCTGGGTGCTCCAGAGAAGCATAGATACACCCACTCTACACACAGGCACGTACACACGCACACGCACACAAGCACATGCACACGCACACGCACACGCACATGCACACACGTGGACAGAGAGCTGGGCATTGGCTCACAGATCACAGACCTGGAAGGGCTGTCATGAGGCTAGAAGCTCAGCAAGAGCTGAAACTGCAGCATGAACTCTCAACCCCACCCGCTGGCAGGCGGTGGGGCCCGGCCGGCTTCCTGTGCTGCCCCTGATGTGAACTTTCTTCTTCTTAAGGAAACCTGTCTTCCCTCTTAAGACCTTCCACTGGTTGGATGAGACCTACCTACGTTATGGAGACAATCTGCTTTACTTCAAGTCAATTGATTGTAAACGCAAATCACATCTACAAAGATCTCCCACAGCCACCTCGTCTGGTTGACCAAGCAACTGAGAAGCACAGCCCAGCCAAGTCGCCATCACACCCTCCCTCCCCGTGAAGAACGCGCTGCGCACTGTGCCTCCAGAACTCCTGACGAACCTCCCGGTGCACAGTAAGTGTCTGCCACGTGGACTATTAAATGTGACGGGTTCAGGCACTGATAATTTCCATCACTAACACTTAAAAATGCAAACAAAAGTTCTCCCATTTGTCAGCGTGTGTGTGTGTGCGCGCGCGCGTGCCTGTGCGTGTGTACCTAATTTATCAGTTTCCTGAAGCCCTTTGGAAACTTCTGTCCGTTAGGATCTTAATTCCACCGTGGCCACCACAAAAGGAAGTCCCCTTCCTCCAAGTCTCTGAAGTCACGAAGCTGTGCACACAGTTCTCACTGTTTAGAGAGAGACAAAAATGCAACTAAAAGCAATTAAGTGATCTGCGGAAAATGTAGAGTGTGTGAATGGCGAATATGAGGGCAGGGGCCACGGGCCCCCGAAGCGGCTGTCAGCGAACCGGGCTGCGCTTTGGCCGTGATTTAGAGCTTCTGTTTAGACTGCTACCCACATCCATCTCAGGAAGCAAATGTCCGCAGTGCAGACTCCAACATCCAAACCAGATGGAAGTGTTCACGCTCCTTCAGAAAGTTTAGATCACCTCACAACCTGAGGGTCAACATTCTTAGCAGCTTCTGGGAATACCTCAAACAAGGTTGTATGATGGATGAATATGGAAGACTGCAACAAAATATGAACAAATGAAACGAATTGTGTCTCTCAATATACCATAATAACTGAAACGTAGACTTATGCAGAGAGACTTTGCTTGGGACCCCCCAAAATCAAAATGTCTCATAATTATTTTATATTGTTTTTTGTGCCTTATATTATCCACAAGAACTAGCTTAATTCATAGTTTTCTTACTCCACTTTGTGAGGATAGCAACCACAAAATATCCTCTCATTCTGACACGTGTTTTTGAAAGGAAGTATGTGGCCAGGTGCGGTGGCTCATGCCTGGAATCCCAGCACTTTGTGAGGCCAAGGCAGAAGGATCACTTGATCTCAGGAGTTTGAGACCAGCCTGTGCACCATGGTAAAACCCCGACTCTACAAAAAAAGTACAAAAAATTAGCTGGGCATGGTGGCGTGCACCTGTAGTCTGAGCAACTCGGGAGGCTGAGTAGGATAATTGCTTGAGCCTGGAAGGCTGAGGTTTCAGTGATCTGAACATTGAATTCTAATTCAAGGACTAATCTATTGATTTATAATTTATTGTAAATAGATAGAATTTTTTAAATGAATTTCTGTTGCTTCTAAATGGACTTATTACCAGATTTTGTAAATGTGTACTAATGGGCCATTTGCCCTTATTCCTTAATTTATGAGACACTGGTCTAGACAGGTATTTGGGGAAAAGACAAAGGCAGCACAGGAAGAATGAGGAATGGAACTGAGTTTGAAACACTGCGTCCAGTGACTAGCTTGAACGTGTCACCAAGACCACTCTTCAAGGTACCACGGAGACTTCAGTTCTGCCTCTCCGTCTCCACCAAGGCATTTTCTGCCGTGTCAGCTTTTCATTTCTCTATTCTTCCAGAATAACTGACTCAACACAGTGCAGTTGCTCACATATGAAATGAGAAAGCCTATTGGAATTTTTTTTTTCTGATACGGAGTCTTGCTCTTGTTGCTAAGACTGGAGTGCAATGGCTCGATCTCAGCTCATCACAACCTCTACCTCCCAGGTTCGAGCCGTTCACCTGCCTCAGCCTCTTGAGTAGATAAGATTACAAGCATGTGCCACCATGCCCGACCATGTTTTGTATTTTTAGTAGAGATGAGGTTTCTCCATGTTGGTCAGGTTGGTCTCAAACTCTCGACCTCAGGCGATCTACCTGCCTCGGCGTCCCAAAGTGCTGAGATTACAGGCATGAGCCACCGCGCCCTGCCAGAAATATTTTACAAAAAGAAGATGCATAAAGGTATTCCCTCCATCTTCTTGACACCCATTGAGTGTCCAAAGGAACATTGGCAGGCTTCCCTTTAAATAGAAATTGTCTCTTCCACAGATGAGGTTTTACTCAATGGTTTCTGTCTCGCACCTGTCAACAAGGTCCATCCTCCCTCCAAGGGCAGCCCCCACTCACAGGTGGGCATCATCACCAGCACCAGTGTCCCACCAACTCCGGCTGCCTCCCCTCATCCCTTCACATTGCCTGAAAAATACAGTCTCCTGAATGAGTGCATGTTCTATGTACCTACAATTTGTTCTGTGAAACCACCGTTTTAAGTTTTTGTCTGTTTTGACAGAACTATTTCTTTTTTTTTTTTTTTTTAATTTTTTATTGGATTATAGGTTTTGGGGTACATGAGCAGAGCATGCAATACAGTTGCATAGGTACACACAGGGCAGTGTGTTTTGTTTGCTTTCTCCCCTTCACCCACATTTGGCATTTCTCCCCAGGCTATCCCTCCCCACCTCCCCCTCCCACTGGCCCTCCCCTTTTCCCCCCAATAGACCCCAGTGTTTAGTACTCCCCTTTCTGTGTCCATGTGTTCTCATTTTTCATCACCCACCTATGAGTGAGAATATGCGGTGTTTCATTTTCTGTTCTTGTGTCAGTTTGCTGAGGATGACGTTCTCCAGATTCATCCATGTCCCTACAAGAGAGAACGATTTCTAAGGCTTTGCCATGCACACTGTCTTTGTCAGTGGCATAAGCGAAGTGTGACTCGTTACTTTCCCAGGGACCTGGCTGTGGCCGAGACGTGGTCTCCAGGACTTTGCCCTGCAGACTTGGCTCCTGAGTTAGAAGGAGCACCGTTTGTCTGTTTCACTGGTGTCCTTGGTCCATGTTGCGTTGGCTTTGGTTGCTTCTCTGAATCACGTGTCCTTCTGTTGCGTCCTCTCCTTCTGCTCTTTCCAGTCTGTTCTTGCTTTACATGCAGAGAAACCAGAGTTTCCGAAGCAACAGGACACCAACCTGCCAAATCATTAGCCTTGCTCTGACAGTGGTAGATTTACACGAAATGACTGAATGTCTTCACCAAAAGCACCCTCCGTGGTGCCGGCAGCTCTTTCCCTGTGGCTCAGAAGCCAAGCAGCTCATGGTACCTGGGCAGTTGCGACACCCAACAGGTTGATTTGTTGATAAGGGGCACCCTCTTTCCATGGTGACACTTGAACATTTCAAAAACAAAGAAAAGTCACGTGAGCCTGGCGCAGTGGCGCACGCCTATCATCCCAGTACTGTGGCAGGCTGAGGCGGGTGGTCAGGAGTTCAAGACCAACCTGACCAACATGGTCAAACCTTGTCTCTACTAAAAATACAAAAATCAGCTGGACATGGAGGCACATGCCTATAATCCCAGCTACTCAGGAGGCTGAGGCAGGAGAATCTCTTGAACCCACGAGATGGAGGTTACAGTGAGCTGAGTTTGTGACAGAGTGAGACTCCATCAAAAAAAAAAATGTATGTGGCGAATCAGTACATACTTTTCTTCAAACTCAGGAGCAGGAGGTGATTTATTAGCAAAACATCAGGGAGAAAGTCTTGGTGATTGTTGCCCCATCTGCTAGCAATGGGGAGTGGCAGGAACTATTTTTTCCCCTCTGTCATAAGCCATCCTTATATAGAATGGCACTTAGAGAAGGGAGAGGCGCAATGTGGGATGCCACTCTGCCCCTTGTCTTAGAAAGACACACTTGCTGTTTTGCGTTCAGACTGCCTGGACCTTGGGAGCCACATTCAAGAAAGTCTCTGAGTCAAAAAGGCCAAGGAGTCCTCCCTGTGGGATTTTGGCCTGATTAAACCAGGGTTGCAGCCCCTTCCTGCTCTGCTCCCAATTCAGCACCAGATCCAGCTCTCAGAGCCACCAAGTCTGAAGCCAGGCTGGTTGTGAGTCTTGCAAGTCAGCAAGAAGGTAAGGTTCCTGCTGAGCTGATGGGCTGAGTCTCTCCAAGCCATGCAGAGCATGTGCCCTGCCCCACCCCAGCACTGCGAGGAGGCCGGCAGGGCACTCCCTGCACTGCTGAGATTCGCACAACCCAGCTCCAGCCCCTGTCGTTCTGAAAGTTTTCTATTTGAGAGTCTTAATGCATATTTACACATATATTTAAAATATTAATATTTAAAATGTAATTAAAAGATTTAAACCCATTTTAATACTTAAGGGAGACAAACACGATGCCTGTCTGAGGCATTCGCATCCTTGGGAGAATTGTTAGTCAGCATAATTCATTAATATTGAGGAGCAATCCTGATGTGCCTGATTTGGTTCTGGAAAGGTAAAATGGGGTGACCTGGGAACTGCCGGGAAGAGCTGGTGGCACGCTGCGCCCTCTGGTGTATTCAGCCCTGGAGCTGGGGGCAGAGGCAGGAGTGCCTGTGGCCAGCAGGAGCCCCACCCCCCACCCCAGACAAGCCCTGAACTGTGATGGCAGCAGAGAGCAGCAGGGACATTTCCTGGGTTGAGGGTGGAGTCTCACCTTCTCTTTGTCCCAAGGCAAGGTCTCCTCCAAGACACCGTTTATCAACTTCAGCCCTACTGACATCTGGGGCCAGGAATCTTCTTTGTCGGGGATGGCCCTGTGCTTCGTGGGACATTTGGCAGCACCCCTGGCCTCTCCCCACTACCTAGCACACTTGCCTCCCCAGGGGTAAGAACCAACACTGTGTCCAGGCGTTGCCAAATGTCACAGGCGGCAAAGTCATTCCCAGCTGACGTCCACTGATCTAGGAGGATGTGGGTTTCACACTCTGACTTCATCTCTCATCTGTCCAGCTGGCTGGGGAGAGATGGGGCTTTTCTGGGGGACTTTGGACTGTGACTGGGACTGGGAATTTGACTGTGAACTCTGTGTTGAAAGTAGAACAGGTACCATTTGCCCATTTTGTTAACCTAAAGGACAGATAAACATATGTCTAATTTTGCCTTTCTCACATATTTCTACCAGCAAATGCTAAACTCACTCGCTCAATCCATCTTCGGACTGACTGTCACAGAATAGGAGTATTTCAGTGGCATATTTCAAGGCAGTCATCAGTCTCAGAAAAATAATGTAGCCCATGTACCTCTCTGAGATGCAAAGTGTCCATTACTAAATTTATGTATTGTGTAATGGAGGGTAAGACATCCAAAAACAACACCCAATCCAGATGCCATCTGTTGAAAATGGAGAGGAATCAGCGGCCGAAAGAATTCCTATTGTCAAACCTCACCAGCTAAGCTGAGCTCTGGGCAAAGTTCTATGCACTTGGCTCACTGAAGTTACACTCCCAAATCCACAGTACTGCAGTATTTTACCAATTTATAAGTACCGTGGACAAAAACATGTTTTCTGAAACTTTTAAAAAAATTATAAATTAATAAGAAAATATAGAATCCACTAGAAAAAAAAGAACAAAAGATGTGAACTCAGAGTTCACAGAAAAGAAGCACAAAAATATCAGTAAGAATATAAGAGGCTCTAGTATACAACTTAGTTCCTAATTAAATACTGCAGATCAAATAACACATAGGTACCCACTTGTTCATTTGAAAACAGCAACAGCAACAACAAAAACAAACAAACAAAAACTTTTAAAAACCCTATTGCCAGCCAGAGTGTAGAAAACTGTCCTAGTGATGGGGGCATGCCAATTTCATATGCTACCCAGGGAGAATTTGGTTAACCGCTAACAAATCTAATTCTACCAACTTGCTGATGGTACAATTCTACTATTATAAATATTCCCTAAATTCACCCAAAAGCAATAAGTATGAGGAAATGCTCAATGACTTAAAAAAAAAAAAAGAATAGACTAGAATGCCCATTGAGGGGAGTTGCTGAATAAATTAAGATGTGGGGCTGGACACCGGGGAGCCACTGGAAAGACAAGGATCCCTGTGGGAGGCAGAGGAGCAATCTCCCAATTAAAGGTTGGTTAAACTTTACTACATGGAGAAGTTACTGCTTTACTCCATTGACTTGTGAAGGCTGAGGTGCCTGTAGCTGAGATATGGATACATTGTTTCTCTGAAAAGAAATTGTTAAAGAGAGATGATCCCTGGAGAAAATGAAGAGGGAATCGACAAGGAAGACTTTCATAATCTATTTTAATGATTGTGCAAATTTCTTTATTTCATTTTTGAAATAAATTAATTTAAAAATGCAAATCAAACCAACTAAATAGCAAAGGGAAAAGACGGGCTCATTGATGGAGGTAGAAAGCCTTACCCCAGTGTTTCCCAAAGTGGGTTCCACCCGGAACACCCATTGTTCAGGCAAGGACAGACCAGGGTTTGGAGAGTGTTGTGCTTCTACTCTGAAGACCAGGGTCCTGTGAGAAAGGAATGATTTGCCTCTCTACAGCCTAAGCTGAAGGATCCAGCACTGCACTCCCAAGGGCTGCTGCCTCTTTTGTGCAAGAAAGAGGTGTTCATTCCCTCTGAGGACACTCCCAGCAGGTGCCCACAAGGCACACTGCACTCGAGGACATGCAGAAAGATGGTCGCAGTGTTACTCATACACCAATCACAGAAAGTGAGGTTGTTAACAGAAGCCACTGTCCGTCAGACCTGAGTGCGGGAGAACTGGCCTTGTGACCCTATGGAAACAGAAGCCTTTGCAAGATCCAAAGCTCCCAGGTGGTCAGTCCACAAGCAGAGATCTTGCAAGTCGGACTGTCCGCTTTCCGCACACGGGTCTGGCTGCTTCTCCATCATTTTAAACGTTTCGCTACCATGAAGAACCAGTTTCTGGCTTTCTTAAGTCTACGGCTGCCTGCCACCCTCCTTAAGAACCAGGCCACTTCTCTCCTCTATTTCAAAATTAACTTTAAATTACATATTGATTCCAGCCCTGTGAAATTTAGCAAACAGTGCATTACATTTAAATAAATTATAATAATCAAGCCCCAGTGTTTGAATTAAAGCTTTTTATTGCATGATTTGACTGAATACTGTAAAAACCTCATTAATTTGTATGCCGCTAATTTGTAATTTGTGATAAAGCAAAGGCAGGAGAATTGGGAAGAAAGGGGCGACCTCCTGACTACAGGCTTTCTTTTTCTTTTCTTTTCTTTCCTTTTTTTTTTTTTTGCCCTGCAAATCTTTTTCATGAAAGTGCAAATCAGTACTGTAAACAAGGTTGCAGGGGGTCTTATTTAAAATACTTAAGAAAATAAACTTTTCAAATACCTTTTAGAAGCATCATTTACATGCATACAATTTATATGCTAATTACAAATCACTGTCTATTCACTAGAGTAATTCCCTTGAGAACCTCAACTGGGTTTTGGGGGATTTTGTTTTGTTTTGTTTTTGCCTGTGTTAAGTTACTATTGTACTTGAAAGTTACAATATGTGTGTCCTCCAACACGTTTTATGATTTAAAGGATTTTGTTTAATTAATTTAAATTAGTAAAAATTTCACTGCAGATTCTAAGGATCATTTTACTGTTTTCTCTTGCTTTCTAATGTGATCCTAAAATGTGCAGAAATGGCTGTTTTCTAAATCAGAGTTCCTAACAGAGGTGAGGAAACCAGCTTCAGGGTGGGGGTAGGAGGCACAGACTCTAGTCGTAGCCTGGAGCTGGAATTCGATTTTATGAGAATTTTTTTTGAGTTTAAGTGTGTGTGTGTATCTGTGTCTGTGGGTGTATATGTAGATATCCACATGCACACATATGAAAAACACAACAAGCTTGTAATCCTGGTGTTCTTTTTAAATTCCCAAATCATTTACTATCAGAGGTCACAATCCACAAACAAATCAAAGATTTCCCCCAATCCAGAGCTATCATGCTCCCTGTGCTGGGAAAAAAATGCCGTCAAATATTGAGGTCATAGGTGCAAAAACAAATAGGTTTTCCAAGTATCCACAAAAGAGCAGGAATGTAGGCCGCCCTGCCCCCAGAGAGCCTGCTGGAAACCCCTGTGTTCTGAAAACAAAAACGTTTTGGAGTGGGAAGGTGGGAAGAGCTGTGGAATCCATTTGATCCCCGGCCTGGCTGTGTAGCTCAGCCCTGATGCACTCTCAACTGATAAGCTCAGCTTCTAATTTATTTACTCTACTAATTGGTTTACAAAATAAAATGAACATCCACAACAAACACCCTCCTTGAAACCGTGTAAATTACATATTGCACCTCGCAGAATATAACTTTAGGTAGGAATATAATTAAGCACGCAAATGCTCACAAGAGGGAAAGTGGAATTCACAGAATGTAGCAAACGCTTTGGAATTTCAGCCTTACACAACATCATCACTCTTATGCGAAATATCATTAACGAAGAAAATGCCTCGGATGTGTGGGCTACGAAGGCAAACAGAACCATCCTTTCCTGTGCCTTCAAGGTTAGAATTATTATAGCACTTATAATTTTATTTTAATTACCCATAATGAGACTCCACACATGTGATATAGTCGGCATGCTTTTCACAGTAGAAGTTTCCGAGATGCCTCATTAAGTATTTTAGTATATATTTATGTGATTTTCACTCTGCCTCCCGGTTTTGGTGGCACCACAGCCCATGTAAAGGCATATGTACATATTTTAATAGAAAATAGTACCGTTAAAGATCATAAAATGATTACAATGAATCGATATGAAGATGTCACAGCTGTATAACCCTTTCTTTTTATGTACTCCCATGCTGAATTGTTTTATGACCTATCATAAACCTATTAAACTACTGGTAATAAAGGATTGTAATTAGTGATAAAACCTTGTTGCTTAGTGAGCCAAGACAGTCATCCTTACTCTGAATTTTATTGGAAGTAATCAAGACAAAACCTTCAGCAATGTCAAACGCCAGTCTGAGAACAAGGCCGTGCCTCTGCCGGGGACCGGGACCATTTCACCTTTCCTGGAGTTTGGACTCTGCCTTTATTTTGCTGGTTGGGACATTTTTAGGCTGTTTAGCTTGCTGTGGTTTTATCTTGTTTGTAAACAGGAGGTGCAGGAATGTGCATTCCAAGGGGAAGAGAAGCCGGCCAAGGAACCCCTGAGCAGGGGACAGTCGTTCCTGCTACCTGGCGCTGGAGCACCTCCGTGTCGCCTATGTGGGACTCGGCCACGGAACAGCCAGGACCATGGCAAAGAAAACCACGCTGCCGTGGATCTGAGGCCAAGCCAGGGACAAAGGGGCTGGGAAAGGGCTAAAGCAAACATTCCACCTTTCCGGCTATCAAATCTAATTAACTGTTTCCTGGCCATCCTCAGGCAAAAGTGAGCATTGCCACTTGAGGCACGAAGCGCCCTCACAAATCCACAGGGCATGGCCAGGCCCAGTCACCTGTGTCTGTCGCTTCCTGGAAGACATTTGCTGCGCCAAGACCCTCAGAAGATGCTTCTGGGTGGATGTGGTCCCCTGAAAGATGTCAATTTCAGTTCCTTTAATGTAAATGTCGCATATCTCAATCTCAAAATTCTGGGTGCAGCAATTTTATCAGGGGATCAGAGCCAGGAATATGTCTTTGTAAAGCCTAAAAGTGGAAAGTGCCCTTTGGTGCCAGAGACCAGAGAGCACACTCAAGCCCCATGCCTGGGCAGCAAACAAGGGCATCACCCAGTCGAGCAGCAGCCCCTGACCCCACCAAAGCAGCCACACAGGGGAAGTCTGGTGCGTCTGGAGCTTCACTTCACTTCTGAAAGTAAACTTAACAGAAGACCCCTTTAAGTGGCAAACAATGACCCAGTCCTTCATTGAGGGTCTAACAAACCCAAGATTATCCCAAAGAGGGGAGCCCAGGTAGAGGGGCGCTTATTCCTCTGCTTTCCTTGCAGCCCGAATTTGCGACCCCCACTGTGCTTGGCTTTTCACAGCCCTGAATTGGGCAATAGGGAAACTATAGTAACCAATAATCGGCTTCAGTTCAATGGAAACTATGTATCTTGGCAGATGACAAAGCCAGGGATAAATACACACGCACACACACACGCACACACAAGCACACACACGCACGCACACACGCATGCATGCACACGCGCGCGCACACACACGCACGCACACATGAACACACACACACGCCCATGCACACACACATGCACACCCCGAAGGCCTGCTGTAGGACCACAGAGAGAGGCCAGGAGCCAGCCTGCGCTCCAACCAGCCTCAGCACTGAGTCCTGCCCCCACCTGAGGAGCGCAGGGGCCTGTGTGCAAGGCCAGGTGCAAGGGGGCTGCTATGTGGAGCAGGTTTCACGCAGAAATGCTGGGAAATGAACCCGATATTCAATGGAAGCGTGACATTGAATCCAAGGGGCGGGGTGACTGTGGAGGCAAAAACATTTAATCACAAGTGTGTTGAGGTCTCTCTTCAGACCTGGGAAGGGCTGGGATTAGAGCAGCAGAATCTCTTTATATTATGTATGTTATTTGTATTCTCCTGACTATAATTCTACCTTATCACAAACACAATGTGAGCTTCCCCGTTTGCACTGTACCCGCATCAGGGGCGTATTCGTGTCGGCTCCAGGACATTATACAATGAAATTGAAATGCATCCCTGCTCCCCTGAATGTCAGCATGGCTGCGCCATTTCCATCCCTTGAGGTCTACATGGAGTCAGGGGCACCGGAGGCTGACTCCAGCTAGCAAATCAGGAAGATGGCTCGTCAATTTTACTTTTTATCTTAAACATATCCAGAGTTGTATGGCTGCACATACAAGCTGTAGCAGTTGGTCAGGATTTAAGCTACTAGAAGAAAGTTCAGCTTCTGCGTCGACTGGCCGAGATACCAGCCATAAGCTGACAAGTAATTAAACCGGCATATCTGTAACAACTGTCATCTCTCATTTCTGTGCAACTTGGATGTAAACCAAGAAAGCCAGAGAGAGAGAGAATATGAGTGAGCCCTCTTCATTGCAGGCCACTACTGGGCCCCCCGGCTGAATGGTTTATTGGACTTGAGCATTTAGAGGTTTGACACCCAGATCAAAGGGTCAGCGCTCCCTTCACCAATTAGCAGCAGGGAGAAGCACAGCAACTAAGGTGTGAATTTCAACTCTGCAGTTTTGAGGAAGCTGAGCATAAAATGCATTCTCACACTC